>NW_027617805.1:0-96575 GCF_964187855.1 Myxine glutinosa
AGCATGGGCACAGCTGGATGTGTGAGCAAGGAACGGGCTGCGGGGTGTAAGCGTCCAGGTGAAGCATCGACGTTAGACGGGGTAGAGTTTAGAACGACTTATAGCCGAATCGGGCCCTCGGTGCGTGCCGGGCCTCGCTTTGAACGGCCGCGTCCGTGCTCCACTAGGCGGAGCTGGCAGCCCGATAGAAAGGGTCGTCATGGCGACCACTTTTTGGTGAGACGTGCCGGCAGGTCGAGAGCGGGACATTGGATGGCTCCGTGCCGAGATGGTGCGTGGGATCTCGGCACGGGTAAGCCCCCGTCCCTGCCCCGAATGCCGGACGCATCCAGCCGCCGGCACAAAACAACCAGTATCCATTGCTTGGCTTTACGAAGCCGGGCTTTGGACAGGAATTGGCGCACCGAGAGGCATTAGTGAGTAGACTGGGTGATGAGGTTAGTGTTTTGGACCCAAAATTGGAGAAAAACAAAATTTGATGATTGGCAAGGGATTGGCAGTAGTGATTGGCAGATGATGGGCAGTGATTGGCAAATTTTTGATTTATTGAAATTTGATGTGCAAAATTGGTAGTGAGAGACCCCCGATGTGGTGGGATGGCAAATCCACCATCCTTCCCATGTGGGGGCAAAGGAGCAATAGCTTATGGGGTGTATGGCAGTGAAAACTAGCCCGGGTGGGTTAGGTTATATTGATAGGGCCCTAGAAGATGACAGTAGGTAACGTTAAGTTTAGTTAGTGACTGATACCTGTAGTGGGGACGCAGGTAGATTAGTGTGGATGATAATGACGAGGGAGCGCAATAGTTTAAAGGGACGACTGGGAAGCGCAAGTTTCAGAAGGGAGTAGTTAGCTGAGATGATGCCGTGTGTGTGAGGATTGAACGGGTGTGATTGCACAGGTGTGCAACTGGACAGGTGTGTGGAGCAGTGTGTGAGTAGTGAGTGTTGTGGATCAGCGCGAATGCGCTTGGGGAGAGAAGGGTGCAGGTGGCACCAGGTGTGAGAGCACAGGTGTGCAAGTACAGGTGTGTGGAGAGAGTTGGAGTAAGTGGTACGGAGTGGTGTGCATGGTGCGAAGGTGTGGATGGGGGAAGAGTGGACCCCTATCACGGATACCCGGGGCGGGTAGTGTAAGTGTTAGGTAGAGGGTACAGGTAAATTGTGGTTGGATATTGGCATTTGTGGTGCGGTTGCAGAATGGTGTTGTGAATGGGTGCATTAGTGTTGTGGAAATGGCTGGGCGTGTAGCCTGTTAGTGTGTGTAGTTGGTTGGGCACTCCACCACTGTGAGGATGTCGGCCAGGTGAGGCCGCAGGTGGGCTCTGGGAGCCGGTAGTTGTGAGTGGGTGCCTGAGGATCCCGGGTGTGGATCGGGCAGCCCCGTGCCAGAGAGGGCACCGAGTGGGGAGAGTGCCAGAGGGCCTTCCCCAGGTAGTTAGGTTAGGGTAAGGAGCAGGTAAGCTCGGAGGCAACTGCAGTGGTGGAGGTGTGCAGGTGGGTAGACCCACTGGGAGAGGTACACGCCACAGCCCAGAAATTGTGCGAGGGCACCGGGAGATGAATCGGGGGAGTGAGACCCCAAATTGAAGAGCACCACAGTTTGGCCAATGGGAATTGGTTTTTAGAACCCATAGTGTAAGAGGGCCAATGGTTTGGCCGGAGAAAGACCCCGGGTAGTGTAAAGTTGTTAAAGTCATTTAGGAAATAGTTAGGATTGATGAACCTGTCGCACCATACGCAGCCACTTACCTGTGGTGATGATGACTCCACACCTGTGTTTTCTTTGTTCTGTGTGCAGGAAATGAGAATTGCTGTGTGGATTTGTGAGACGCATCACGACGTGGATGAGACATTGGGGTGATTCCATCTCTCCCTCCTTAGGAGGGACTGATGATGAATTGGTGATGACAAATTATGATGTTGAGTTGGAGATGGCAAATTTTGATGAAAGTTGAAAATGGCAAATTTGATTGGTTAGGAGGGAGAGAAGACGAATTTGGTTTATGGGAGGAACGGGGAAGACAGTAGGGACGTTTGTTGATTTGTAAAGTAGATGTTTATGGGTAGTGTTGTGTTTTGTGGAAACAGTAAGGGGTAAGGGAGGGGCCATGTAGGTTACCTGGTGGGGGGGGGGGGGGGGGGCGTACGGTAGGAACGTACCTGTCTCACCTGGTTCCCATGTGCCCCCAGTGTGCATCATCTTATATTGCGTGCACTTTTGCGCCCTTACCACCTTACTCACTTGTCTGCTTCTTTTGTCTCCCACCTCCGAGGATCTGGCTTTGGGGTAGAGAGAGAGGAGAGAGAGGTGCTGGCTACGCAGTTGTGGGCCTGCACTTTCGCTGTTTGCTGCTTGGATCGATACACCATATGGACCGCAATGTTTGTGGCCACCCACAATGGACCGCAGCTCTTTTGCGGCCAAGCACCACCCGTGGAAGGACCTATGGGTCAACGTGGCACCTATGCCAAACAGGTGAACCACTAACAGTTGGCCCCCTGACGGCCACAATAAAGAAATGGACGCGGTTGGCGCCTTTCTTTATTTTGTTTAAAAGAAGTAAGAAGGCCAAGTGCACCACATGAAGGCAAGACCAGCGGCAGAACATCGGCCGGCTGCGACACCACCGGTGATTTGTAAACACTTTATTGGTGCACCGGATGGTGCTCACTGTGTGATGGGGTGGTGCTTGATGCTTGGAAGGGGTGCTCTGCACATTATTAAAGGCCGTAGGCCACAGAGCACTCGTGGGTTGGTGTATCGATGCTAGCATGCGTGCTCTCTCTATGCATAACATCTGCATGTGTTCCTCCAAAAACAGGTCCTGGATCGTAGTGTAAATATCAGCGTAGTCTTGTGTAAATAATGCTCCCTACCGGCTGTATGTTTAGTTTGAGGATTCTTTCCGGATTCGGTTATCCTGTGGGTGTGTTTCTGTGAGGAGAAGGGTGCAACGTCGCAGGGGGACATATTTACTCATTTGTGAATATCTGTAAAACTGTCGCACTCAGGGTAGAGTTAATAGTAGAGGGAACTACATTGCGTGCCACACTAAAGTAGGTAAAAATTTATCGGGTCGGGACGCCCCGAGGGTAGAGAAGGGTGCAATGTTGCGAATATGGAATTTGGCCTCCATATCCGCTTGTAAATATTCCCCTATTTCCCCAATACTCCCCAACTATCCCCAATCCCCCATTCCCTAGTCCCATTGTCTGTAAACAACAATCAGTAGAGCCGACCTTCCCCTTTTTCCCCCATTAAATGTCGTGCCCAGGTCCACCGCATCTCACGTAGACAACTTTCGGACATCTTGCTAGTTATTCTTAGTCTATGTCAGTTAAGGACCCTTTCCATTAATTCTGACTCTTCGTTGCACCAGAATGTGATTATATGGCACCAGTAGTGAGTTTAGGACCTTTCCCATACCTCCTTCCATCTTCTTCCCCAAACAACAACTACAACTACAACTACAACAACAATTACAACAACAACGACGCTGCGCGGGGGGAGTGTGCGTCATCACACCGGCTCGGTTAGCCGCCATTGACAATGCGCGCCGGACCATGCGCTCCACGGGGTTACCACGAAGGGGCTCCTTGTCAGTCCCCCGTCAAGGGCGGAGCCGGGTAACCCCCCCCCGCACGCACCCAATGAGAGGCGACGTGCCGATTCCATCTGGGGCGGAGCTAACGAGCCGAGGGCGTGTCACTCCCCGCCGGAGATACGAAGCGACTCGCCGGATGTGAGGTGAGATGCGCCCCCAGCCTGGAGAGAGAAGTTGCCACGTACGAGCGCTGAATACCTCCCCGCATCTCTGGACCGGACCGAGTCGATTCTGACCTTTGAGCCCAGGTGCACCTGGAGCCATCGATCCTGCCTTTCCTAGCCATCAAACCCCGTGTGAGTCAGCCTTTTGTCCCGTTTATCTGTCGTCTGTTGGGAATAATATAAGAGTGTGTCTAAGTGCTTATCTTACTATGCTGTCCCTCTGGTAGTTGTAATCTAACCTTCCGTAACAATATAACCTCCTCCGGAGGTCTTGAGAACTGAACCCTGGTGTCGTGTCATTTGAATCCCAGCTGCGTGTCTTTTCCTTCATTGACCTAGCGTAGCGCGATTAGTCAACGTTCGGGTATAATCGGGTAACTTGTGCAGACGTGGTCATACCAAAACCGCTCGGTAAATAACATCTAAGCCACGTCTGTAACAATTGGTGTCGAGGAGTGGAATTCGAACCCGGGACTAAATTTATTAGGCCCAAATTTGTAACAATTAGAATCGATTCGGAGCGCGTTTCCCGCGCGAAATTATAACGGCGAAATTTGAATTTGTTATACGGAAATAAAAACCCGAATTTTGAAAGTCGCGCTATGGCAGACCAAGACAGCTGGGGTCCGGTAGGGGAGAGTGAGGCAGGGTCGGTCCAGGACCAAATTGAGGGACGGGAGGAGAGCGAAGCAGTGAGGGCGGCAGGGTCGCAAAATAGCGTTGTCATGCACGAGGTGGCCACGGCGTCCACGCCCGCGACCGTAGTGGCGCCACCGGTGGATTTGAACTTGTTTTTAATACAAATGAAGGCCCTTATGGCCCAGAATTGTGAGTAAATGAGGGCTGATAGAGAGCGATTGGGTGAGCGATTGGAGGGCCAATTGGGGGTAATGAGGGACGAAGCGAGGGCTCAGAGTGAGCAATTGGGGGTAATGGGAAACCAAATGGGGGTAATGAGGGACGAAGCGAGGGGTACCGGTGAGAAGTTAGACAATAATTTTGAGGGGTTAGACAACGGGATAAAAGAGGTGAGAAATGGGTTAATGGGGGTAGAAAACAGAATGGCCGCTCAAGAGAATCAGATAGAGGGAGTGAAACATGGGTTAACGGGGGTAGAAAACAGAATGGCCGCTCAAGAGAATCAAATGGAAGGGATGCAAAAAGGGTTAGAGGGGTTAGAAAACACCATGGAAGGCAAATTGAGGGACATGAGGGACCAAGCGGAAAGGGAAGTTAAACAAATGGGGCAGCAGATAGAGGGGGTCAGAATGGGGGTAGAAACCAAACTGGATGCTCACAGGGAGGAAATGGAGCAGATGAGGGTGGCATCTGGGCAGGAGATGCAAGTGATGGGAGAGGAGATCAGAAGAGGTGTGAGTGAGGAGGTCGGAGGAGTGCGCGAGGAGGTGAGGCACTGTAAGGAGCACATGGAGAAAGAGGTGAGAAAGGGGACTGTAAAGTTACAAGGGGGCATAGAGGTCCTGACGCAGGAGGTGGAACAGCTGACGGAGGGACAAAAAGGACTAACGGAGCAGGTTCAAAGGAACACTGCGGTATTAGGAGGGTTGAAAGCGACACAAAACGACATAAAAAACGACTTGATAGCGACAAAGAGGGAATGTCAGATGGTACGTGAGGGACTGACAACGAGGTTGGACGAGGTGATAGAGGTAATGGAGACGAAGGACCGGCAGGTGAGGACGCACATGGAAACGGTCAAGGTAGCCTTAGAGGATGAGCTTGAGGAGACGTACCGGGGAATAAAAGAGGTGAAGCAGAAATTAGAAGAAGTGGAAGAAGGGGTGAGCGAAATTAAGAAGCGACGGAGAGGGGATAAGAAAGAGATAAAAGAGGAGATAAAAGAATTGGTCCAAAGTCTGTGTTTGGATCGTGATGATGTGCTCATTAACCGGATGAGGGATTCGCAGGTGATGGAGGAGAAGCGAAGAGGAAGAGGACCTGGTGTAAGTGGTGACCAATATGGTCGTGCGTATGATGCGCCAGGGGATTTAAGAAGCTTGGGGGTCGAGATGGACCCGGGTGTTCGTGAGAGGCCGTTGGTGAAGTGTGTGACAGGTCTGGTGTGCGAAAGAGGAGGTGTGCGAGAAAGTCCGACTCTGGGGTGTGTGAGGAAAAAGTGCACGCCGAGGAGTGAGTGTGCTGGCGAGAGTGAGTCGGTCGTAGCGCGTGTGCGAGGAAGCACGTGGAAGCGCGGTGTGGTGAGTGTTACAGAGGGTGTGACGGGAGAGTGTGCGCAAGAGTATGCGCGAGAAAGGTGTGTGACGGACAGGTGCATGAGGAAAGAGTGCGCTGTCAGAAGTAAGGAAGAGTGTCCACCTGTGGTGAGTGTTACAGAGGGTGTAACGGGAGAGTGTGCGCGAGAAAGGTGTGTGACGGACAGGTGCATGAGGAAAGAGTGCGCTGTCAAGAGTAAGGGTGAGTGCGCTGTCAAGAATGGAGGTGAGAGTAGTGAGAGTGACAAGGAGAGTGAGCTGGTTGTGACAGGTGAGCGAGGATGTACACCTGGGATGGAAGGATGCACACCTGGAATGGTAGAGCGTGAGTGGGAATGCACGCTGGAGTTGGTGGTGAGGCACGTGGTTGGGTGTGCGAATGAGGGCACACCTGTGATTGTCACAGAGGAGGTGACCGAGGAGGGGGGCGCGAAGCGGTGTATTGGTGAGGTGTGCGAGCAACGAATGTGTGCCAAGGTGTTCGGTGGTCAGGTGGGTGACCAAAGCTGTGAGTGGAATGGGTGTACCTGGGTGTGTAAGGAAAGGTAGCATGGGAACGGCTGGATGTGTGAGCAAGGAACGGGCTGCGGGGTGTAAGAATCCAGGTGAAGCATCGACGTTAGACGGGGTAGAGTTTAGAACGACTTATAGCCGAATCGGGCCCTCGGTGCGTGCCGGGCCTCGCTTTGAACGGCCGCGTCCGTGCTCCACGAGGCGTAGCGGGCGGCTGGATAGGAAGGGTCGTCATGGCGACCACGTTGTGTTGAGACGTGCCGGCAGGTCGAGATCGGGACATTGGATGGCTCCACGCCGAGGTGATGCGTGGGATCTCGGCCCGGGTAAGCCCCCGTCCCTGCACCGAGTGCCGGACGCATCCAGCCGCTGGCACAAAACAACCAGCATCCATTGCTTGGCTTTACGAAGCCGGGCTTTGGACAGGGATTGGCGCACCGAGAGGTATTAGTGAGTCGACTGGGTGATGAGGTTAGTGTTTTGGACCCAAAATTAGAGAAAAACAAAATTTGATGATTGGCAAAGGATTGGCAGTAGTGATTGGCAGATGATGGGCAGTGATTGGCCAAATTTTTAATTTGTTGAAATTTGATGTGCAAAATCGGTAGAGAGAGACCCCCGATGTGGTGGGATGGCAAATCCACCATCCCTCACAGAAAGTGGGGGCAAAGGAGCTATAGCTTATGGGGTGTATGGCAGTGAAAACTAGCCCGGGTGGGTTAGGTTATATGGATAGGGCCCTAGAAGATGACCTTAGGTGACGTTAAGTTTAGTTAGTGACTGATACCTGTAGTGGGGACGCAGGTAGATTAGTATGGATGATAATGACGAGGGAGCGCAATAGTTTAAAGGGACGACTGGGAAGCGCAAGTTTCAGAGGGGAGTAGTTAGCTGAGATGATGCCGTGCGTGTGAGGATTGAACAGGTGAGAATTGAACAGGTGTGATTGCACAGGTGTGCAACTGGACAGGTGTGTGGAGCAGTGTATGAGTAGTGAGTGTTGTGGATCAGCGCGAATGCGCTTGGGGAGAGAAGGGTGCAGGTGGCACCAGGTGTGAGAGCACAGGTGTGCAGGTACAGGTGTGTGGAGAGAGTTGGAGTAAGTGGTACAGAGTGGTGTGCATGGTGCGAAGGTGTGGATGGGGGAAGAGTGGACCCCTTTCACGGATACCCGGGGCGGGTAGTGTAAGTGTTAGGTAGAGGGTATAGGTAAATTGTGGTTGGATATTGGCATTTGTGGTGCGGTTGCAGAATGGTGTTGTGGATGGGTGCATTAGTGTTGTGGAAATGGCTGGGCGTGTAGCCTGTTAGTGTGTGTAGTTGGTTTGAACACTCCACCATTGTGAGGATGTCGGCCAGGTGAGGCCGCAGGTGGGCTCTGGGAGCCGGTAGTTGTGAGTGGGTGCCTGAGGATCCCGGGTGTGGATCGGGCAGCCCCGTGCCAGAGAGGGCACCGAGTGGGGAGAGTGCCAGAGGGCCTTCCCCAGGTAGTTAGGTTAGGGTAAGGAGCAGGTAAGCTCGGAGGCAACTGCAGTGGTGGGGTTGTGCAGGTGGGTAGACCCACTGGGAGAGGTACACGCCACAGCCCAGAAATTGTACGAGGGCACCGGGAGATGAATCGGGGGAGTGAGACCCCAAATTGAAAAGCACCACAGTTTGGCCAATGGGAATTGGTTTTTAGAACCCATAGTGTAAGAGGGCCAATGGTTTGGCCGGAGAAAGACCCCGGGTAGTGTAAAGTTGTTAAAGTCATTTAGGAAATAGTTAGGATTGATGAACCTGTCGCACCATACGCAGCCACTTGCCTGTGGTGATGATGATGACTCCACACCTGTGTTTTCTTTGTTTGTGTTGCAGAAATGAGAATTGCTGTGTGGATTTGTGAGACGCATCACGACGTGGATGAGACATTGGGGTGATTCCATCTCTCCCTCCTTAGGAGGGACTGATGATGAATTGGTGATGGCAAATTATGATGTTGAGTTGGAGATGGCAAATTATGATGTTGAGTTGAAAATGGCAAATTTGATTGGTTAGGAGGGAGAGAAGACGAATTTGGTATATGGGAGGAACGGGGAAGACAGTAGGGATGTTTGTTGATTTGTAAAGTAGATGTTTATGGGTAGTGTTGTGTTTTGTGGATGCAGTAAGGGGTAAGGGAGGGGCCATGTAGGTTACCTGGTGGGGGGGGGGGGGGGAGCGTACGGTAGGAACGTACCTGTCTCACCTGGTTCCCATGTGCCCCCAGTGTGCATCATCTTGTATTGCGTGCACTTTTGCGCCCTTACCACCTTACTCACTTGTCTGCTTCTTTTGTCTCCCACCTCCGAGGATCTGGCTTTGGGGTAGAGAGAGAGGAGAGAGAGGTGCTGGCTACGCAGTTGTGGGCCTGCACTTTCGCTGTTTGCTGCTTGGATCGATACACCATATGGACCGCAATGTTTGTGGCCACCCACAATGGACCGCAGCTCTTTTGCGGCCAAGCACCACCCGTGGAAGGACCTATGGGTCAACGTGGCACCTATGCCAAACAGGTGAACCACTAACAGTTGGCCCCCTGACGGCCACAATAAAGAAATGGACGCGGTTGGCGCCTTTCTTTATTTTGTTTAAAAGAAGTAAGAAGGCCAAGTGCACCACATGAAGGCAAGACCAGCGGCAGAACATCGGCCGGCTGCGACACCACCAGTGATTTGTAAACACTTTATTGGTGCACCGGATGGTGCTCACTGTGTGATGGGGTGGTGCTTGATGCTTGGAAGGGGTGCTCTGCACATTATTAAAGGCCGTAGGCCACAGAGCACTCGTGGGTTGGTGTATCGATGCTAGCATGCGTGCTCTCTCTATGCATAACATCTGCATGTGTTCCTCCAAAAACAGGTCCTGGATCGTAGTGTAAATATCAGCGTAGTCTTGTGTAAATAATGCTCCCTACCGGCTGTATGTTTAGTTTGAGGATTCTTTCCGGATTCGGTTATCCTGTGGGTGTGTTTCTGTGAGGAGAAGGGTGCAACGTCGCAGGGGGACATATTTACTCATTTGTGCATATCTGTAAAACTGTCGCACTCAGGGTAGAGTTAATAGTAGAGGGAACTACATTGCGTGCCACACTAAAGTAGGTAAAAATTTATCGGGTCGGGACGCCCCGAGGGTAAAGAAGGGTGCAATGTTGCGAATATGGAATTTGGCCTCCATATCCGCTTGTAAATATTCCCCTATTTCCCCAAAACTCCCCAACTATCCCCAATCCCCCATTCCCTAGTCCCATTGTCTGTAAACAACAATCAGTAGAGCCGACCTTCCCCTTTTTCCCCCATTAAATGTCGTGCCCAGGTCCACCGCATCTCACGTAGACAACTTTCGGACATCTTGCTAGTTATTCTTAGTCTATGTCAGTTAAGGACCCCTTTCCATTAATTCTGACTCTTCGTTGCACCAGAATGTGATTATATGGCACCAGTAGTGAGTTTAGGACCTTTCCCATACCTCCTTCCATCTTCTTCCCCAAACAACAACTACAACTACAACTACAACAACAATTACAACAACAACGACGCTGCGCGGGGGGAGTGTGCGTCATCACACCGGCTCGGTTAGCCGCCATTGACAATGCGCGCCGGACCATGCGCTCCACGGGGTTACCACGAAGGGGCTCCTTGTCAGTCCCCCGTCAAGGGCGGAGCCGGTAACCCCCCCCGCACGCACCCAATGAGAGGCGACGTGCCGATTCCATCTGGGGCGGAGCTAACGAGCCGAGGGCGTGTCACTCCCCGCCGGAGATACGAAGCGACTCGCCGGATGTGAGGTGAGATGCGCCCCCAGCCTGGAGAGAGAAGTTGCCACGTACGAGCGCTGAATACCTCCCCGCATCTCTGGACCGGACCGAGTCGATTCTGACCTTTGAGCCCAGGTGCACCTGGAGCCATCGATCCTGCCATTCCTAGCCATCAAACCCCGTGTGAGTCAGCCTTTTGTCCCGTTTATCTGTCGTCTGTTGGGAATAATATAAGAGTGTGTCTAAGTGCTTATCTTACTATGCTGTCCCTCTGGTAGTTGTAATCTAACCTTCCGTAACAATATAACCTCCTCCGGAGGTCTTGAGAACTGAACCCTGGTGTCGTGTCATTTGAATCCCAGCTGCGTGTCTTTTCCTTCATTGACCTAGCGTAGCGCGATTAGTCAACGTTCGGGTATAATCGGGTAACTTGTGCAGACGTGGTCATACCAAAACCGCTCGGTAAATAACATCTAAGCCACGTCTGTAACAATATATATATATATATATATATATATATATATATATATATATATATATATATATATATATATATATGTATATATATGTATATATATATTATAATAGGCGAAGGTGATTCTGTCTGTCTGTCCGAGGGTGTGGCTTACTCCATTTACAGAGTAGCTCCACCCATTCTTGGAGAGGCTTCATGTAGACAAATATCCACCATTTTATTAACTCGAATAACTTTGAGGCCTGTTTAGTTAGGCCCGTGTTGTCTTTCTCTCTCACACAGGTTTGTTGCTGTTTTGAGTTTTGTATAATAAAGGTTAAATTCCCCCCTCATAGTTAGTCACACAAACAACACGTAGCCTCGCGATAGTTTAGTTATTTCATCATATGTGTGAGAATAGTCCTTTTCCTGTGTTAGTTTTGCGTTGAGTAGAGTAATGAGAGTAGGTCCTTCTCGTACTTCCATTGCCTTATCCCGCCTCCATTGCCTCATGCCTCTTATGCTTCTTTGTGCTGCCTTTGGCATTTTGGCGTGAATTAACACGAGGCCAGCCTGGAGGGTCGGGTCGGACCGAATGAGGGCGGCAGAGAAGCTGACGGTAAGCGCGAGCCGCCAATCAGGGCTCACAGGGTGTGGCTTCAGCACTGCGTCACAGGGCGTGGTTGGAAGGTTCGAGAAGGCTCAGGGCGTGTCGATATAACCGTTGCGCAAAGCCACCAGGAGCAGTCGGGCGTCGAGCAGTTGGCGGTGAGTTGGCATTGAGTGAGGAGTTGAAGGAGCACGGTCAGCCGTCTTCTACCGACTCCTCTCTGGCCTTGCCCCCCCAGCTCTCTCTGGGCTCTGTCCTGCAAATATTCCTACAGGTCGCACAAGATCTGCCTGCAACCCTCTTATGGTCAAACTGCCAAAATCAAGACTCTCTACTCACCTTCACTCCTTCATTTCCTCTTTTCTCCCACCTCTGGAACAAACTCCCTCACTCTCTTCAATCCCACTCCACCCTCCAGGTCTTTAAAACAGCTGTTCACCACCATCTCTTATCTTCCCCCATCCAAAACCTTGATATTTTCTACCCCCGCTAATTTCACCCCAATTCCACTTTTTTGAAATACCAACTTCTGTCCTGGAATTCCTTGGTGTCCTTGTGTTTTATACTTCTCCCTCCCCCCCCCCCCCCCCTTCCCACACCTCCTCCCCCCAAGCCCTCTCCCTTCCACACATCTCCCTGCTCTCAAATGTTGTGTTTGTGTGCTTCCCCTTCTCTCCCCATCTTGTTTTCCGCTCCCTCTTTTTATATATTTTGTTTGTCTGGTTGATTTGTTTGTGAAGTAAATGTTAGCTCTTTCACGAGCCTCGTTTCAGTATACAAAAAAAAAACAACCAAAAAAATAATAATAATACTGTTTGAGAGGTCGCACAAGATCTGCCTGCAACCCTCTTATGGTTAAACTGCCAAAATCAAGACTCTCTGCTCACCTTCACTCCTTCATTCCTCTTTTCTCCCGCCTCTGGAACAAACTCCCTCACTCTCTTCAATCCCACTCCTCCCTCCAGGTCTTTAAAACGGCTGTTCACCACCATCTCTTATCTTCCCCAATCCAAAACCTTGATCTTTTCTACCCCCGCTAATTTCACCCCAAATCCACTTTTTTGAGGTGACTTTTGACTTCTTTCCTGGAAGTCCTTGGTGTCCTTGCGTTTTATACCTATCCTGCCTCCCCCCAGGCCCTCTCCCTCCAAAAACATCTCCCGATGTCCCTGCTCTCAAATGTTGTGTTTGTGTGCTTCCTCCCCGTCTCTCCCCATCTTGTCGACCGCTCCCCTTTTTATATACTTTGTTTGCTTGTTTGTTTGATTTGTTTGTTTGATAAATGTTAGCTCTTTCACGAGCCTCGACTCTGTATACAAAAAAAAAATAAAAAAATAAAAAAAACGAGATCGGAGAAAGACGCGCATGAACCAAGATACACGTTCATAATAAAGTGACGCTCGGTTGAGCTTCAAGCCGAGCCGCTATAGTGCATTGGGTTACGCGAGTGATAGCGCGCTGGTTGCTAAACGCGCTGTGGAACCGCCAGCCGTGCCGAGAGACACGTACATTTCTCCCTGCCTCATATGCTGCCTTTTGTCCGAGAGACGCGCTATGAGGATCCTTCCACTGCCTGCTTGCCATCATCGCGGGACGTGCTGTGACCGAGGAGAGCCGGACGGGGCCGTTCCTGGACGACCAAGTCGGCGCGTTTGGCCTGAACATCATCCTGCCTGCAATTCCCTGTGTGAGTGCGAACGGGCCCGTGTCAGGGATTTATAATAAGACTGCTTAAGTTCTGCTCTGTGTCTGCTTCTACGGATCATTGTACATAATATTGGGAATAATAATTAAACCTGTGTTCTTCCTTCCATTCGATTGTTATTGTGTTTTCCATCATTGACTAAGCGTGGTACGAATAGAACCGCTCTAATCGGGGTCCGATATTAACGGTGACTGCACGGACCACATGGTACGCAATCCACTCGGTGTACTCAAATTACACGTGGCTCGTGCAAGGCTTGGTTCCCCGCTTCTGTAGCGGCGCAGGTATTTAGGTACGAGCGAGACTTGGTCCCGAAACCCTACCTTGCGTTTGCCCGGAAGAGGCGTTTCAAGTCTCTCGGTTATGCCAGCCCCAGAAAGAACAAGGTGCTCAATCCCCCCTTGGTAAGGGTAAGAAGGGCGGCGGAAAACCGTAACAATATATATATATATATATATATATATATATATATATATATATATATATATATATATATATATATATATATATATATATACATACATATATATGTATATATATATATATATATATATATAAAATAATAGGCAAAGGTGATTCTGTCTGTCTGTCTGTCCGGGGGTGTGGCTTTCTCCATTTACAGAATAGCTCCACCCATTCTTGGAGAGGCTTCATGTAAACAAATATCCACCATTTTATTAACTCGAATAGCTTTGAGGCCTGTTTAGTTCGGCCCGTGTTGTCTTTCTCTCTCACACAGGTTTATTGAAACTCTAATTCGATATATCATTTCATTTTTAACACTCGCTAACATCGTTTTAGACTCGGTTGAAAAAAAAAACGGGAAGAAAATCCCATGAAAGTTTCCGTTTATGGAACGAAATGATTTCCCAAAAGGCCGGTAAAATATAGCCCATTGATTGAGTCACCCTCACGATTTTATCTCGAATTCACCATCTGATTTAATTTTTATCGATGGTTTTAGACTCGGTGTCAGAAATATAAAAATTTTTTTTTTTTTTTTCTCTCTTTGTATACTGAATCGAGGCTCGTGAAAGAGCTGACATTTACTTCACAAACAAATCAACCAGACAAACAAAATATATAAAAAGAGGGAGCGGAAGACAAGAAAATGGGAAGCACACAAACACTTGAGAGCAAACAACATTTGAGAGCAGGGAGATGTGTGGGAGGGAGAGGGCTCGGGGGGAGGAGGCGTGGGAAGGGGTGGGGGGGGTGGGGGGGTGGGAGAAGTATAAAACACAAGGACACCAAGGACTTTCAGGTCAGAAGTTGGTATTTCAAAAAGTGGAATTGGGGTGAAATTATCGGGGATAGAAAAGATCAAGGTTTTGGATGGGGGAAGATAAGAGATGGTGGTGAACAGCTGTTTGAGATTGAGAACATTGAGAACATTGAGAACAATGAATTGAGAATTGAGTTGAGAATTTTGAATTGAATTGAGATTCATTGAGATTCCATGAGATTGATTGAATTGAGATTGAATTGAATTGAGAGAATTGAGATTGAGATTTCAATTGAGATTTCAAAATTGAGATTTGAAAAAAATTGAATTGAGAATTGAGAATCATTGAATTGAGAACATTCACGCACACACGGGAAAATGCAGAGATATATTTTTTAAAATCGCGCCACGATGATACACGAAAATACACCGCCTAAAATAACAGTCGGGGAAAATGTCGACATATATTAAAAATTCGCTTTTTCTTTTCCGTTAATTTATATTACTTTTACTTTTGATGACAGTCGTCACAAAAACGACATATATTTCTTCGTTCTTAATTCATTCAACATTATTATCCGGAAGTAAAAACTAAAATATGTTTCAGGAAATTACCGAGAGATATTTCTTCGTTTTTTATTTATTAGTTATGTGCGCATACACTTTAAATAGGTTTATTTGAAATCTTTAATTTTCACAATGTAATTTACTTGCCATTTGATGATTACGAGACCCTTCCTCTTGAGGATCGTGACAATTCATGCGTTGCGTGGAAACTTCCATTTCCAAAATGAATGAGACGGGAAAGGAGCGAGGAGTTGGAGAGTGAGGAGCGAGGGGTTGGAGAGTGAGGAGCGAGGAGTTTGAGAGTGAGGGGCGAGGGGTTGGAGAGTGAGGAGCAAGGGGTTGGAGAGTGAGGGGCGATGGGTTGGAGAGTGAGGGGCGAGGGGTTGGAGAGTGAGGAGCGAGGAGTTGGAGAGTGAGGAGCAAGGGGTTGGAGTGAGGGGCGAGGGGTTGGAGAGTGAGGAGCAAGGGGTTGGAGAGCGTGGAGCGAGGGGTTGGAGAGCGAGGGGTTGGAGAGTGAGGAGCAAAGGGTTGGAGAGCGAGGAGCGAGGGGTTGGAGAGCGAGGAGCGAGGGGTTGGAGAGCGAGGAGCGAGGGGTTGGAGAGCGAGGAGCGAGGGGTTGGAGAGTGAGGGGCGAGGGGTTGGAGAGAGAGGGGCGAGGGGTTGGAGAGTGAGGGGCGATGGGTTGGAGAGGGAGGAGCTCGGGGTTGGAGAGCGAGGAGCTCGGGGTTGGAGAGCGAGGAGCGAGGGGTTGGAGAGCGAGGTATTGGAGAGCTCGGAGCTCGTGGTTGGAGAGCGAGGAGCTCGGGGTTGGAGAGCGAGGAGCGAGGGGTTGGAGAGTGAGGAGCTAGGGGTTGGAGAGCGAGGAGCGAGGGGTTGGAGAGCGAGGGGTTGGAGAGCGAGGAGCTAGGGGTTGGAGAGCGAGTAGCTAGGGGTTGGAGTACGAGGAGTGAGGGGTTGGAGAGCGAGGAGCGAGGGGTTGGAGAGCGAGGGGTGTTAGGGGTTGGAGAGTGAGGAGCTAGGGGTTGGAGAGTGAGGAGCTCGGGGGTTGGAGAGGAGCAATAAATTGGAGAGGAGCGAGGGGTTGGAGAGCGAGGAGTGAGGGGTTGAGGAGCGAGGAGTTGGAGAGTGAGGAGCGAGGGGTTGGAGAGTGAGGAGCGAGGAGTTGGAGAGTGAGGAGTTGAAGAGTGAGGAGTGAGGAGTTGGAGAGTGAGGAGCTCGGGGTTGGAGACTGAGGAGCGATTGGGGAGGAGAGTGAGGAGCGATTGGAGAGGAGAGTGAGGAGCGATTGGAGGGGAGTGTGAGGGATTGAAGAGTGGTGTGAGGGATTGGAGAGGAGTGTGAGGAGGTATTGGAGAGGAGTGTGAGGAGGAGTGGGATTGGAGAGGCGTGAGGGTGGAGAGAGGAGAGTGTCAGGTGGAGAGGAGTGAGGGGTCACATATTATGTGAAATAAATAAATTGTGTTCATTACACCATTTCTGGATCTGATGAATTGCGAGTAACCATTTGGTAAAATTTAATGTGCAGCATCTAAATCAAGATGTCCAAATGTCACACACGTCCATGCCCGTGGGATTCCCACGGGTGACCCCACTAGTATATATATATACATATATTGTTGCGGGTCCCGGGTTCGTCGACGTACAAAGGGGGGGTTTATTCCCCGTTCCCCCTCGAACTACGGGTCCACTGAGGCTGCCGACCGTGAGCGACTAAACTCGTGATTGACGGATTGCTAAGCAATTCCGATCGCCAACCTCCCAGCCACGCGCCGAAGAGTTTGCTGGTCAATTGATCCCAAATACCTTCAAGACACGCGACCGAAGAAACCAGGGATCGAACCCTCACTTCCCACACTTTATTGAGTGCCGAGCGGATTTGCACGGTGTGGAAAGCGGCGTTACCTCACGTGATTTATGGACCTGATTCAAGCCAAATTCGGTCTCGGATGATGCTAGGCCAATGGAGAAAATAAATTTATTTTGAAGGCACAGAGAAAAAGACGAAGATGCACCTTATCAATTCTTACCAAATAATAAACCCCACTGGCGCCTTCACACTCTGACACTCACACAGGGAATAACACGCTGGTTATTATCGTACTGATGTACGTGCTGGGATTGACTTTGAAGGTGGCCACGTGGTCTGGTGTGCGCAGCGTGCAGCTCGATCCGGACGTGCAGCCTGGACAAGGTCAGGTCCAAAGGACGAACCGCCGCCTCAAAGTCGGCACGGACGAACTTCAGCACAGGTTGGACTAGCAAGAGTCGTCAGCGAAGCACAAATGCAAGTGGAGTGTCGAAGCAAAATGCAAGAGTCCAGAGTCCAGAGCCAGAGTCCAGAGCAAGAGGAAGAGGAAGAGTCCAGAGATCGGCGAAGAGCGATGGGTGTCGGGCATCGACGCAAAAAAAGCAAGAGAGATCTCGTGGCGCAGCAAAATCCCAAAAGCAAGAGAAAAAAATGCGATCCGCGGGGGTTTTTATCATCCGCCCACGCCTCCAAAATGTTCCACAGCCTCCCATTGGCTGAGGTTTGTCGCATGCTGGCAACGTGTTTCGACCCGTCATTGGTCACGTGGGCCGGTGCTTCTGGCCACGCCTTCCTGCTCATCAAAATGTCCTCCTAACACCACACGAATGTTTGAAATCCTGCCTACTCTCAACGCATATTTGGTCTCTATAGTCCAGCGGAATTGTGAAAAAGCATGTTGTCGCATCATTATGAAGTTTTTTTGTTGATTCATTGTCTCTGAGCTATTCTGAATCAGAATCAGGCGGGTGCCAGACTGACACCCTTGAGGATTTTTTTTTAGAGGAAGAAAACAAAATGGCCACCACTGATTTCCGATGAATTTTGTTTTGTGCAATATCTTCACTTCTAATGCACTTAGAAACACAATTTTGGTGACTATTATTGTGTTTTCAAGCTCAAAGATTCCGATAATTGTATAATTAAAGTTGTATATATAACACATGTATCATACTTTGAAGATGGCATCCACCGATAACGATAAAATTCAGATAAAGTCATCGATTTTGCCTTTTTATATGTTTTTTTATTATGAGTTTCGGGTCCCAAGGTCCCCCAGAACTCTACCAGCCTCAATCTTAGATGCCTGATCAATTTCTTTCCTTTTTGTTTCAGGTTGTTGTCATTAACTTTGTAAATAATCATTTCAATAGTGATTGCATATACATAAAAGTAACTATTCTTTCTTTTCTTTTTAGGTGATGTGACAACAGTAGACTTCTCCTGAAGAGAGTACATCCTGTTTCTTTAACTGCTCTAATGCTTCTAAGACATTACTAACTGCTCGTAGAACTAGAATAGAAAAAATCATTAAAAATAGTATACGTAGAGGTGATTTGCTTCATGAAAAACTAACCGATTCTCAGTCTATTCTGTGTCACAAAAGCTGTGTATCCACATATACATCCGAACAGCATATAAAGAGGCATGAAAAATTAGACAAGCAAAAAGCTCCTCCACCAAAGAAAACACGACGTTCTCATACATGTGAATTTGATTTCAAAAAGCACTGTATCTTCTGTGGCAATAAATGTGAACAGCTTGACCCTCGAAATCCACAGCGATGGAGAAAAGTGATAAAATGTAGAACAGTCGATCGAGGAAAGAATCAGATGCCATTTAAGCTAAGGATTCTGACTGTTTGTGACCAACGCAATGACATACAAGCTGATGATGTACGCCTCCGAGTCCAGGGGGCATTCATCAGAGTCCAGGGGGCATTCTCCGACTTGCATGCTGCTGATGCCCAATATCATCTTGATTGCTATAATTCCTTCATGTCACCAAGAGCTATACAAACTGCCACTAAAAAGAAAAGCACCTCTACAGATGTTGACACAGCCTTCTTGCACGTCGTCGAGGAGATGGAAAAAGATAAGTGTAAACGTTGGAATTCTGTGATGCTTCAAGACATGTACAATTCATTTGGTGGTGATAAGCAGTCACGGCGTCATCTTGTCGAATGTGTAACAGCACATTTTGGATCAGAACTCATAAAGTTGTCAGGAAATGTGTACGCTAGTCTACTAGTCTTCAAGGGACATGCACCAAACATCTTGAGAGCAGTGGAGGACACAGACGAAGGAATTCCAGATGTGAAACACATTGTGAAGTGTATCATTCAGGAAACCAAAAATTTGAAGAAGTCTGACTATACACACTCAACCCGTATTTCGAATGAGATTGCAGCAGAAGTGGTAAGCCCAACCCTAGCAAATCTTTTAGCAGCAATATCACCAAAATTAGTTGACAGCAATCAAGCCCTTCTCATTGGAAACATTGTTACAAGTTGTGTCACCAATAAGGCAACAAGTCTTCAGATCGCTCTTGGAGTGTTGCTTAGAGAAAAACAGCTGACAGATGAATGCCACGCCTTTGGCATTTGTGCATCATATGACGAAATACTCCGCTTCAAGGCATCAACTGCACATGCTTCATCAAACAAAGAAGAGCTGAGAGGATTGTTTAACAGCAAAAGTGGCTTAATCCAAACAGTAGCAGACAATTATGATGCTAATGTGTCTTCCCCGAATGGACTTCGTTCCACTCATGCTCTTGCCCTCCTTTTGACCCAAATGACTGAAAATGTCACGCCAGAAATTGAAGAGCATTCTCCAACAGTTCCAGTTATCAGACGCATCTCTAAAGGTGAGATGAAGGAACAAATTGTACCACCAATAAGTGTCCACCGGTATAATGAACCAAAACAGCCTGACAGACCCTCCAAACTTGGACCCCATTCAGTACGGATGGCAAGAAGGCGAGGACGGTGCAACTTTGTGTCCAACCACACTCCCACCTGATGTGTCTGCTGCACCGGTCACCATTCTGCAGCTGATTAAGTATGGATGCTCCACCAGTCGGCCCTGTTCTACAGAGAAGTGTGGTTGTGTGGTAGCACAGATGTCATGTTCGATATTTTGCAGTTGCAGTGGTGAATCATACTGCTGTAACGAACAGACAAGGGCAGTAGCTGCTTATCAGGACGAAGATGATGAAGATTGAACATTGTGCAAAACATTAATAAGGATGCATGTTGCTCCAAACAAAGTTATTATTTGTCAGTCTGAAAATAAAAGTAAATTTCAAAATCATATACTTGTTTTGTCCACTTTTTTTTTTTAATTGTTATGTTTATTTACAACGCAAGTTTTACTAGACAAAATCCATGGACATTGTCAACTGTCCACATGTATCCAAATACATTTGTGTAAAAAGCACAATCCAATATAATAACCAATGCATTAATAATTGCAAATAAGTTACTTCAGCTGTCATAAATACATATTTGGTTGTGACTGTTATTGTATTAATATTCGAAGGTTCATCAAATTCAATTTCTAACTAGAAGTTATTAATGGAACTGCAAAATAGCCTTTTTATATAGGGAAATGGTGGCCATCTTGAAAATATGAGGCAGCATTAATATATACACCTTTAATCTTATCATTATCGGATTCCTTGACAATGAAAACATAGAAGTAGACACCAAAATTGTGTTTAAAAGTGCATTTGAAGTGAAGATATTGGCAAAAACAGAATTTATCGGGAAATCGTGGCGGCCATTTTGTTTTTCGCCTCTAAAAAAAATTATTCAAGGGTGCCAGTCTGGCACCCGGCTGATTATGCTTCAGGATAGGTCAAATATGATGAATCAACCAAAAAACTTCATAATGACGCTCAAGCACGCTTTGCCTTGAAATGCCTATTTGGCATCTGGACTACTATTATTACACAATGGGAAGGGGCTAATCTTTACATTCAATAAGAAATAACTAACTACTGCAGGCTACATGTTGTCGTGCAATTAACTATAGAGGGTTTCCCTTTATGGAAAAACCGCAACAATATATACACTCAACCCTCGGCGATAGCCGAACTGAAGAACTTATCGTAATAATTCTAATTGGTGCCAGGACCCCCAAGTTGACCACATATTTAACCTATTTTTGCCACTTTTTTTACCAGGTTTTTCTACCATATAAAGAAACATTAACATATAAAGAAACATTAACCCTAGGATGCATTCGGATATGATACCCCCACTCTTCCATTCGGGGGTCTTTTATGCCCTCAGGCTATGCTGTTTTTTTGTTTCGCTATAACTTTGTTGTAAAAACGTTTTTACCCAAGATCTTTCATATATGCTGCGAAGAAAGGGTGGTGCATGTCCCTGTGTGTGTGAGTTCTTTGTTTTTTGTTTGAGGGTTGGGGGGAATTTTTTTTTAATTTTTTTTTATCTCATCACATTGCCCGGGGGCATGATTTTGTTTTTGCGATAACTTTGTGATAAAAATGTGTATACCCATGATCTTTCCCATGTGCTTTGAATAAAGGGTAATACATATTCCTTTGTGAGTGTTTTGGTTTTTTTATTTTCAGGGTCGGAGAGAATGTATTTTTAAAATTTTACCCCATTAATGCATTTGGGGGTCTTTTTGAACCAGTTTAGTGTAATGAAATTGTATCTAAGTTGAACCCAGGTGCTATGCTGACTCCGATGACTGAGGGGCTTCCATAAGAACTCGGACGGACATCGCTCCGATTCATTCCTGTGACATTTATTCTGTGTGGTAGTGCATATTCGAATGGTGAGTATTGCTAGATGTTCCAGGCTTGCTTGTACCAATTGCCAATTCATTATTACTTCTATGATTACGGTATACTGATATTATTCTTGTTGATTTCTTCCAGGTGTTGCTGGAGATCGATTCTGAATTAAACCTACTATTGGGACAATGTTATAGATCTGATTGTTACAACAATTAATTCAGAATCGTCTCTTCGTCTTGAACGAGAACAACATGGCTCATAAGCTGATACAAGTTCCAATCTTTGGCACAGATCCCCAAGCTCCGGACGCGTCTGCACAATTGCTACACTGGTTAAAGTTACTGACCAGTCACCTGGATGTGCAGGACGCACTCACCGATGTCACGAAGCTGGCGGTGTTGCACTCCAAAGTTAATCATACTGTGTACATGTCCATTTCTCAGTGCGCAACGTACGATACTGCTGTGGAAGAAATGAAACGTATTTACATCAAAACCCGGAGTGTGGTCTACACCCGATATCTGCTTGCGACTCATCGACAAGAACCCACGGAGACCATCAACCAGTTCGCTCAAGACCTCTGCCGGTTACTGAAGGACTGTACTGCCGAGACATGCACCCAAGCACAAGTTTGTGATGATCTTGTGCAGGATTCTTTTGTTTCTGGCATTCGGTCTCCAGTCATCAGACAAAGATTACTTGAAGAAGCAGATCTGACACTAGAAAAAGCTCTTCGGCTCTCTCTTCTATACAACGAAGTGCAGGAACAATCTGATGCGTATGACCGTCCATACGTCACTGCAGGATTAACCCGCCCGACACGACCGGAGGGAGCTACCGCCGAGCAAGCGGATGCTGCATCTTCGCCGGAATCGGAGACACCCGATGTGCTCGAGGATCTCGACCCGAGTGTGACAGCAGCCGTCGCTGCTGGACCCAAGCCAGGAAGTAACGCTAAGTGCTATTTCTGCGGGAATCGGTACCATCTCAGGTCAGTTTGTCCGGCTAAGGAGGCGACGTGTCATTTGTGTTCAAAGAAAGGTCACTTTGCAAAAGTTTGTCGATCGTCTCGGGGCCTGCGAAATCGCTCGATGCTGAATGTGCTTCTCCCTTCGCCCGCTAAACAATCGGCGCCTCGCGTGGCCTTGATTGGAATCGCCCTTCTCTGTGGGCCCCGAGCTGAGCGCTCGACCTTGATGAGGCTCACTGTGCCGACTAAACAATTCGCGCAATCACAACGGTACGCGGCTCGACCGTCCTTGACAGGAATTCTTTCGACGCCCAGCACACTTCCGGGTTTGGCTTCCCGATCGGCGTACGCTGGCGTCGAATCTCCGCGCGTGGCACGAGCACCCTCGAGCGGCAGCACGATCAACCTACGATCTACTTTGACTATACGACAGCAGGGATCTCCGCGCGTGGCTCGAGCACTCCCTACCGACGGCCCGACCGTCCCACGTTCGACTTTGACTACACGAAAGACATTAGCGGGCGTCGGATCCACACGCGAGGCTCGAGCGCCACCTCTCGACGACTCGACTACTGCAGGGCCACCAGGCCTGTCCAGTGCTGTCATTCCACTCATGATTGAAGGAAAATTTGCAAATGCTTTAATTGACATGGGCTCCACTGATAGTTATGTCGATTTACGACTTGTTCAGAAGCATGGCTGGCCGATTCTCGGGACAAAACGCAGAATTTTCATGGCTTCTCAAGGGCTATGGCTCAGCACTCGGGGGGAATGTCGACTAAAGCTTGTGATTAAGGGTCGAATGTTTCCGGATGTGCATTTAATGGTCTTACCAGCATTATGTGCAGAAGTTTTGCTAGGACACGATTTTCTCCGGCGACATGGGCATTTGGAAATATAATTTGGTGGTGCTGATACTCTTGCTGTGTGTGCTCTTGCAGGGATGGAAATTGAGCCACTGTCGCTGTTTCCCAATATGACTACTGACTGTACACCGGTTGCTGTTAAATCGCGACGCTACTCACGGGCTGACACGCAATTCATTGCTGAAGAGACTGCGCAGCTCTTAAAGGAAGGTATTATAGAACCTAATCGGTCGCCTTGGCAGGCCCAGGTTTTGGTGGTACGAACCAAATCGCACCGCAAACGCATGGTAATCGACTATTCGCAGACGATTTATCGGTTTACCCAATTGGACGCCTACCAACCCCCATGGGAATGGATTCTCTGGTATGACAGGTGGCACAGTACTCAGTATATAGCACTCTCGATCTACGTAGCGTGTATCATCAGATTCCCATCTCCGCGGCAGATCGCATCTACACTGCGTTTGAATCTGGACAGAGGTTGTACCAGTTCACCCGGCTACCTTTCGGGGTGACGAATGGGGTTTTCATGCTGCCAAAGGGCTATGGACGACCTCATTGCTAAGGAGAATTTAACCGATGTCTTTGTTTATCTGGATAATCTCACGGTTTGCGGGTACGACAAAGAACATCATGATACTAATCTGAAGTGCTTCCTAGAGGTTGCGCACAAGTATCGACTGACTATGAACGAGGCTAAATGTTGCTATTCTGCTCAAACGATAGATCTCCTGCGGTACACCGTGACCCATGGCTCTATCACTCCGGATAAGGAGTGTCTGCGACACTTGCTCGACATGGCCCCGCCCCGTGATCATGCTTCTTTGAAGCGCGCTCTCGGGCTGTTTGCTCATTATTCTAAGTGGGTTCACAATTTTTCCGAGAAGCTTCGTCCACTTGTGGATTTTTTTTTTTTTTTTTTTTTTTTTTTTTTTGTATACAAGATCGAGGCTCGTGAAAGAGCGAAAATTAATCACACAGAAAGACAAACAGACACATAAAACAAATAACATCGGGAGCGGTAGACAAGATGGGGAGAGAGGGGAAGGACACAAACACAACATTTGAGAGCAGGGACCGAGAGACATGGAGACATCGAGAGATCTGTGGGAGGGAGAGGGCTTTGGGGGGGAGGCATGTGAAGGGGGGAGGCATGTGAAGGGGGGGAGGCATGTGAAGGGGGGGGGGGGGTGGGAGAGGTATAAACATATGGACACTGCCAGGATTTCCAGGAAATAAGTTGGAATTTCAAACAAGGTGGATCTGGGGTGAATTAGTGGGGGTAGAAAAGATCAAGGTTATGGATGGGGGAAGATAAGAGATGGTGGTGAACAGCTGTTTTAAAGACCTGGAGGGAGGAGAGGGATTGAAGGGAGTGTGGGAGTTTGTTCCACAGGCGGGAGAAAAGAGGAATGAAAGAGTGAAGGTGAGCAGAGAGCCGAGATTTCGGCAGTTTAACCATCAGAGGGTTGCTGGCAGATCTTGTGCGACCTGTAGGAATATCTGGGGGACAGAGCACGGAGAGAGCTGGGGGAGCAAGGCCGGAGAGGAGTCGGTAGAAGACAGAAAGACCACCTACCTGCCTGCGGTGAGTGAGTGAAAGGCCCTCAGAGATAGCTTCATCGCGGGAGATTCCAATGATTTTGAAAGCTTTGGATTCAACAGCGTGAAGCCGAGCCAGGTGTGAGGCAGGAGCACCAGCCCATAGGGGAGAACAGTATTCCATTGAGCTGCGGATGAAAGCCTTGTATGTGGTGAGGAGCTCAGGTGTGCCGAGGAAGGACTTCGCACGACGGAGGATGCCCAGTCGGCGACTGGCTTTGGAGGCTAGCTTGGAAATGTGGTTTTCCCAAGAAAGATCATGGCAGATAGTGAGACCCAAAAGCTTGAGTGACAGAACTTATTGGAGAGGATTGTTGAGAAAGTAGATGGGAGGGTTGTCCAGTCGATCTTTTCGGAGAGACATAGTAAGAGAGTGAGATTTGGCAGGATTGAAAGACATGTTCCACTTGTTTGACCAGTCTGTGATTTTGTCCAGGTCTTCAGAGAGTGAGGAGGCTGCAGACTGCCTATCTGAGGGAAGAGGAATGGAGCGGCAGAGAGTGGAGTCATCAGCAAAGAGATAGAGAGGATTTTCCAGAGAGTCAGAGAGATCATTGATAAAGACCAGAAAAAGCACAGGGCCCAGCACACTTCCTTGGGGAACTCCAGCCTGAACAGGAAGGGGAGATGAGAGAAATCCATTCAGGGCCACACGTTGACTACGACCAGAGAGGAAGTCCGCAAGCCATGCATGGAGATTTCCATGGATACCATAGGAGGAGATACCATTTCCATGGATACCATTGTGATGCGTTCCCCATGAGTCACGCTGCTAAGGCCGCTTTCCATGGCCACTTTCCATGGCCTGAAGTCTGACATCGCTGGCGCCGCTGTGTCGACGATTGACAAAAACAAGTCCTTTGTTTTGGAAAGCGATGCGTGGGACCACACGATAGCTGCTACACTCTCTCAAGGGGGGCGACCTGTGGCCTTCTTTTCAAGGACTCTCTCCTCCGCGGAACGAAAACACTCGTCTATCAAAAAGGAGGCGTATGCCATCATCGAGTCGATGAAGCGTTGGCGTCCATATTTGCTCGGTCGATGTTTTCAAATCATCACAGATCAACAGAGTGTTGCATTTATGTACGACATGCAACATGCTCAATGCATTAAGAATGAGAAAATCACTCGCTGGCGGATTGAGCTAGCCGATTTCTGTTAGAAAATCAAATATCGCCCAGGGCGGGATAACCTTGTTGCTGATGCTTTATCACGGCCTGCGGTGTGTGCGAGTCTCACCTCCTTTGAGGATCTGTGCATTCTTCTTGACACCTTGTGCCATCCCGGTGTGACGCGTTTCACTCATTATGTGCACAGTCATAACTTGCCCGATTCCGTTGAGGATGTTCGGCGGCTCTGTCACACTTGTTCTGTTTGCGCTGAACTCAAACCTTGCTTCTACAACCCTCCCATGGGTACGCTGGTCCAGGCCACTCGGCCGTGGGAGAGATTAGCAATGGACTTCAAAGGACCCCTGCCGTGTTCACCGGCTTCGAGTAATTCTCGTTATCTACTCACTATAGTTGATGAGTTCTCTAGATTCCCTTTTGCTTTCCCGTGCGGCGATATGTCTGCTGCTATGGTTATCCGGTGTCCGCGGAACGTGTTTTCTATGTTTGGGAATCCGGCCTATGTGCACACCGATCGAGGCGCGGTGTTCTTGTCCCAGGATGTGAGGAACTTCTTGCTCCAGCATAATATCGCTTCTAGCTATACTACTCCGTATAGGCCACAGGCGAATGGATCGGGGTGTTAAGCTCGATCAGGACTTTATTGTGCACCGCTACAAATCAAACTCCCCACGACCGTATATTTCATTACCCGCCACGTTCAGGGAGTACCCGTCCTCTGCCGGGCTGGCTTGCTGAGCCCGGACCGGCTTTTCTCAAACGCGCAGTTCGCACGAGTAAATATGACCCGCTCGTAGACAAGGTGCGCATCAAGCCAATCCCGAGCACGCTCGTGTGCTGTTGCCCAATGGACGGGAGTCTACGGTCTCGGTGCGCCATCTGGCCCCATGCGGAGATATTGACGAGCCGGCTTACGGTACAGTTGATCCGACAATGGAGAATCTACCGGCTTTCCCATCGCTACATGCACCCGATCCGGATGGCCCTGTGGGGCCACCGCCATCACCCGATTTAGGTGGACATTCCGATGTGGGGGATTCCGGTCTCGGGGATGTGGTCTCCGGTGTTTACCGGACCCGCGCCGGGAGAGAAATTCGCCGCCCCGACCGCTATGGTTGTACTGACTGACATGGACCGTTGCTAACTGATTACTCTGCTACTATGCTTTGCTAGCTTGATTTCAGCCCTCGTGCAGCAAACTACAACATGTGCCAAACCAACACATTCGCCAAACCAACACATTCGCCAAACCAAGACATGTGCCAAACCAACACATTTGCAAAACTAACCCATGTGCCAAATCAACACATTCGCCAAACTAACAGGTGCACCAAACCAACACACTCGCCAAACTAACACATGTGCCTCACCAACACATTCGCCAAACCAACACATGTGCCAAACTAACACATTCGCCAAACTAACACATGTGCCAAACCAACAGATGCGCCAAACTAACACATGTGCCTCACCAGCACATGCGCCAAACCAACACATTCGCCAAACCAAGATTTGCCAAACTAACACATGCGCCAAACCAACACATTTGCCAAACTAACACATGCGCCAAACCAACACATTTGCCAAACTAACACATTCACCAAACTAACACATGCGCCAAATGAGCACATGCGCCAAACCAACACATTCGCCAAACCAACACATTCGCCAAACCAAGACATGTGCCAAACCAACACTTTCGCCAAACTAACACATGCACCAAACCAACACATTCACCAAACCAACAGACTCGCCAAACTAACACAAGTGCCAAACCAACACATTCGCCAAACTAACACATGCACCAAACCAACACATTCGCCAAACCAACACATTCGCCAAACTAACACATGTGCCAAACCAACACATGCGCCAAACTCACACATGCAACAAACTAACACATGCGCCAAACCAACACATGCGCCAAACCAACACATTTGCCAAACTAATATAAGCACCAAACCAGCACATTCGCCAAACTAACACATATGCCAAACCAACACATTCGACAAACTAACAGATGCGCCAAACCAACACATTTGCCAAACTAACAAAAGCGCCAAACGAACACATTCCCCAAACCAACACATGTGCCAAATCAACACATTCGCCAAACTAACATGCGCCAAACCAACACATTCGCCAAACCAACACATGTGCCAAACCAACTCATTCGCCAAACTAACACATGCGCCAAATCAACACATTCGCCAAACCATCACATTCGCCAAACTAACACAGGTGCCAAACGCGTGATAGTGCTCCTCGTAACCTGCCAGTGCCTTGTTAATAAAGGAGCACCTTGCTTCACTGTTGATTGTTAAATCTTGTTCAAGGAGGTGGCGTAGCTGGCAACCCAAGTCTGTCATCTTCTTGATGTCGGCCATGGATAATCCCTCACGCCTCACATTTACACCTTCCTCATGTGTCTTGAAGTAAGATGGTTCCATCCGAGGGATGCCCTCCATCTCCAAAACGTTAATCATGATGCTATTCCGACGCCGACCGCGTGTGGAGGATTTATATACCAGCTATGAGTAAGGATGGGTCATTCCGCTCTCTTGTGTCTTCGAGTTGGTAAGATTGTTGCAAGATCTGTGTTATATTTGCTAATATCTCTGCAATGCCGTAATGGTAATGAAAGTGGCCAGAGATGCTTGCTTAATAGCTTTTGTGTTTTCTTTGTAGATCAGTCGCATTCAAGTGAATAAAAGCTCACAGCTTGGAGTTTTGGTGAACCGTCTCATTTCGTTTCACCACATTTTTATTCACTTGAATTCTATGGTTGGAGCCATGGAGAAGCTGCTCCACCTGAAGGTATTCCCGGGCGACCCTCAGGCTACGAACGCCGCGGACCAATGGGAATATTGGCACAAGTCTCTTCTGCACTACACTGCGGTGGTTCTGGATCTCACCGAGGCACAGCGGCTATCGGTTCTGACCTGTCATGCCAGCCTCCCGGTCTACGGGTATATAACCCACTGGACCACCTACGATGCGGCAGTGGCGACGCTGCATGGCATATATGTCCGGCAACGAAGTGCATTGTACGGACGACATATGTTGGCTACCCGACGCCAGGAAGCTTCGGAGAGCCAGGAACACTACATCCAGGAGCTGATACGCCTGGGGAAAGGTTGTCTGATGGAGGCTCGAACTGCCGCAGAGGCGACCGACGACTTGATGCGGGATGCGTTTGTTGCTGGCATCTCGTCGCCGGCCATCAGACTCTGTTTGCTGGAGGAAACCACGTTGACCTTCCATCAAGCATGCGACAAAGCACGCATTCTACAGCTAGCAGCGTCCTGCGCGGAGGCATACGGTGGACCCGATCTCACAGCGGGGGCCGCTGCCGCGGCACGGCCGGAGTCGACTGCATCGCCAGAACGGGCTCTCGCGGCATCTCCATACGACGCTCCGGCATCGATCGCTGGAGACGATGGGAATCCGAACACTGCAGCTGCGAACTCTGCGGAGAATGCCAAATGTTATTTTGTGGCAATAAGAGACACCCTCACTCCGCATGTCCCGCCAAAAATTGTGAATGTCATAATTGTGGTAAAAGAGGACACTTTGCTAAAATGTGCCGGGCGACTAAATCTAAGTCTTCCCGGGGCTCGAGTCTTGCAGGTACGCGCACCTCACGGACAGCGCGAGGCATGCGTCACGCCGTGCTACCGGTACTCATGGAAGGGATCCGCGTGGATGGGCTTATCGATACTGGTAGTTCCTTCAGTGTTGTCAGCCATGCTTTGGTACGATGTCACAGCTGGACGATGGGCTCGGATACCCGACGAATTTACCTGGCTTCGTCCGGACATAGTGTACGCACCAAAAGCGTTTGCTCTCTTAAACTCATCGTCGATGATAAACTGTATGAGGATGTGAAACTCGCGGTGATGCCGAAACTGTGCGCCGATGTATTGCTCGGTCATGACTTCCTGAGCCGGTATGGCCGGTTGGAGATGCGCGTGGGAGATGGAGAGAATACTCTTTCGGTCTGCGGCTTAACCGAGATGGCCATAGATCCTCCAGCGCTATTTCCCAGCCTGACGGCCGATTGCCGACCGGTAACCGTGAAATCTCGACGGTATACTCATGCCGACGCTGCATACATTGCCAAGGAGACCGAGCGTATGCTCCGAGAGGGCATTATAGAGCCGAGTAGATCGCCGTGGAGAGCACAGGTTCTAGTCGTACGCTCTGACAATCACAGGAAACGCCTGGTCATTGATTACAGCCAAACGATAAATAAATTTACAAAACTGGACGCTTTTCCGTTGCCGAAAATTGATGACCTCGTTCAGGAGGTTGCCAAATTCAGGGTCTTCAGCAGTTTGGATCTAAAATAAGCGTATCATCAGATACCCATCAGAGAATCGGATAGGCCATATACTGGTTTTCAATCCAGTCGACGGCTGTATCAATTTTGGCGGATTCCTTTCGGAATCACTAATGGGGTGTCATGTTTTCAACGTGCAATGGACGACATCTTGGTTAAAGAGAATTCACGGGATGTATTCGTTTACGTAGATAATGTGACCATCTGCGGACATACCCAGGAGGGGCACGACGCAAACTTGAAACAATTCTTGGAGGTTGCACAACGTTATAATTTAACCTTCAACCACGAGAAATGCCACTACGGTGCAAAAACAATGGATTTACTTGGGTATACAGTGACCGGCGGGGAGATAAAACCAGATGCCGAGCGCCTCCGACTTTTGCTAGAAATGGTGGCACCCTGCGATCGAGCATCCCTGAGGCGGTGCCTCGGGCTTCTCGCACATCACTCGAGATGGATTGAAGGCTACTCAGAGAAAATAAGGCCTCTGGTGGACAGCAAGGTCTTCCCTCTGACGCAGGACGCGCTAGATGCTTTTCAACTTCTGAAGGAGAACATAGCCCGGGCCTGTGTGACCTCCATTGATGATAACCTCCCATTCCTCGTCGAGACAGACGCTTCGGATTGTGCAATTGCTGCTACCCTAACGCAAAACAAACGACCTGTGGCATTCTTCTCTAGGACACTGACCTCGACTGAATGCAAACATTCGCCAGTGGAAAGAGAGGCGGCAGCGGTGGTCGAGTCAGTCAGAAGATGGCGCCATCTGCTGCTGGGCAGGAAATTTGATCTCCTGACAGACCAACAGTTGGTGGCTTTTATGTTCAGCCACGACCACCCTCAGCGTATAAAAAATGACAAAATCGCACGATGGCGGGTCGAACTAGCTGATTACTGCTATGACAATCTATCGCCCTGGGAGCGAGAATGTGGTAGCCGACGTGCTCTCTCGCCCGTCGGTTTGTGCTGCTATGACGTCAGATGATCTAAAGAGCATCCATGACTCATCATGTCACCCCAGGGTAACTCGATTCGCTCATTTTGTGCGCTCTCGCAATTTGCCTTTCTCGATCGAGGAGATCCGACGTCTATGCCGCACCTGCTCCGTGTGTGCAGAGTTGAAGCCGCGATTCTATAAGCCGACGTTACCGGCGCTCATTCAAGCAACGAAACCATGGCAATGACTAAGCGTCGATTTTAAAGGGCCAATATCAACACTCACAGCAGGGGGGCCTCGATATCTATTGACGGTAATTGATGAATTCAGTCGTTATCTGTTTGCCTTTCCCTGCTCAGACATGACGTCATCCACTGTCATACGATGTCTACGTCAGCTGTTCATCCTGTTCGGGTATCCGGGGTTTGTGCATTCAGACCGTAGGGCTGTGTTCATGTCCCAAGAGGTTCGAACCTTCCTAGTAAGCCTCGGAATCGCCACTAGCCGAACTACTCCGTATCGCCCCGAGGCGAATGGCCAGGTGGAAAGGTATAATCAGGTCGTCTAGAAGGCAGTGGCGCTGCACTTACGTACGCACTCAATGGGGCTGCACCAATGGCCACGAGCCGTGCCTGAAGCATTACATGCGATTCGGACTTTATTATGTACGGCCACAAATCAAACTCCTCACGAAAGAATGTTTCGTTTTGAACGTCGTGGCGCTACAGGCCAAGCGATGCCCGGTTGGCTTGTCGAACTCGGGCCCGCGTATCTGAAGCGAACGGTGCGACAAAGCAAGTACGAACCAGCGGTGGATTTGGTGCAGATCGTGCAGGTTAATCCGCAGTATGTGACCGTCCATCTGCGGGATGGTCACCTTTCGACCGTGTCGGTCCAGCATTTAGCCCCATGCGGAGACGAGGACACCCAGCGTAACTTATCCTCGGAAGATTCGCCGGTCGAACTGGGGGATTCCGTTCCGGGCACCCCTCGTCCGTGTGACGTAACACCGCTGGGAACAGCTGCAGGAGATTTCCCGTGCTCGCCGTGTCCATCACCGTCACTGCCCGGTCCTCCAGCCCCGTGCAGTGCGCCTGGTTCGCCCACAGATCAGACTCATGCTGGCCGGGACGGGAATGCGAACGGATCGCCTGCCTACCAGATGCGTACGGGCCGAGCGTGCCGTCGACCCCAACGCTTGGATTTGTGACGGGGTGCTGGGTTGATAATTAATCTACTATCTTCAACTTATACTTTATATCGATAGTCCGCGTGCTAGCTGAAACTTTAACGGGGGAGAATGTCGTGAAGTAAGATGGTTCCATCCGAGGGATGCCCTCCATCTCCGAAAAGTTACTCATGATGCTATTCCAATGCCGACCGCGTGGGGAGGATTTATATACCAGTTATGAGTAAGGATGGGTCAGTCCGCTCTCTTGTGTCTTCGAGTTGGTAAGATTGTTGCAAGATCTGTGTTATATTTGCTAATATCTCTGCAATGGCGTAATGGTAATGAAAGTGGCCAGAGATGCTTGCTTAATAGCTTTTGTGTTTTCTTTGTAGATCAGTCACATTCAAGTGAATAAAAGCTCACAGCTTGGAGTTTTGGTGAACCATCTCGTTTCGTTTCACCACATCATGTGCCAAACCAAACCAGTCCTGAACTGTCTTCTTCTTGTGCCACATCATCTTCCTCAATTATTTAGTCGACAGTAACTGCAGCAGGCTGTATCATTTCTCAGATGTCCTCACCAGTAGTCTCAGCAAAACCAGCTCCAGGGATTTGGCGTGCCTCTTCCGCCGCTGCCTCTACTTCTGCCTCAACAGACTGTGGCATACCTGGCACAGCCACCTGGCGGTCCCCAGGCAGACCTTCCAAAATGTTATGCCAGGCATTATTGATAGTGGCAGGGGTAACATTGTTCCAGCAGTCTACCATTAAGTCGATAGCCTGTTTCACATTGTAGTTTTTCCAATACTGAATCACTTTTTGTCCTGCCTCAGTATCCCATTGAACCATGTCCTCATCCTCATCCTCACTGTCTAGAAATTGCTGGATGAAGGCGGTGTCTTTAGTTGCCTGCCGCATCTTCCTAAATTGCCATGTTGAATAGGACGCCTTCACAACTGATATGACCTCCTGATCAAGGAAGTCGTGTTTGGTGGCAAAAACTCGACCTTTACATTAGGATGCTCGGCCCTTAGAAGTGGCGAATGTCCAGGGGCATTGTCGAGGAGCAGAATGTTAAACCTTATGTTTTGGGACTTGCAAAAATCCTCAACCTCGGGAATGAATGCCTCCTTGAGCCAGTCCTGGGAAAGTTTGGCCGACATATACCCCTTCTTTGGTGTCAACCAGTGCACATTTAATTTGTTCATGTTGCATCCTTTGTAGGCCCTGGGTCTTTTAGCTCGATGCACAACTGTGGGTTTAAGGCAGCATGTCCCTGACGCATTCATAGCGAACAGCAGGGTGAAACGCTCCTTTATGGCCTTCCTTCCACGAACTTTGGCTGACTTGGTAGTGATAAATGTTCGCCGAGGCATTGTTTTCCAATAGGAATTGGTTTCGTCCATATTAAAAATTTGATCGGGAGTGTACTGGCCTTCATCGATAATATTTTTTAGAGATTGAGGGTACTCACGGTCACGGGCTGCAGACTTGTCCCCACTTGCCACCTCGCCTGATATCTTAACACTTTTCACTTTATGACGGGACATGAACTTATCTACCCACCCTTTGGATGCAAGAAAGACTGGAGGTTGTTGCACACCCATCTTACGAGCCACAGCAGCATAAATGTCCTTGGCAGTGTCCATAATTTCACGAGTATCAATCACCAAGTTTCGCTTTGCTTGCCTCTCCAGATATCGTCCCAGTAATTGTTCTGTCTTGAGGAGCAATTGATTACGGCTTCGCATAGCTTGGGCACCTGCTTCTGATGAGGCAAGATTCATATGGGCCTTGATATGGTCACGGCTTTGGTAAATACCTCGCACTGTTGACTCATTTGTACCAAATTTCTTTCCAACACTTCGCTTTGTTTCACCATTAACTATCAACTGCACAATTTCGAATTTCTGAGCGTAAGTTAAGTTCTTCCTCTTCTTGATTTCCCTTGCATGTGCCGCCGCATTACACTGGGCAATGGTGGGAGGACAGGGTCGGGGTATATCGGCCATTGTAATATCACAAAAAAAGGTTTGGACACTGCCATTACTTCACTCTGAGGCGGCGCGCACTTGAATGGCGCTGGGCAGCCAATCACAGCGCCCTTGACGTCCTGACGTCACAAAAAATCAGCACGAGAATCACCCCACGCTCGGTGATGACGTAGCACCCGGACTGTTTGAAGTTTTTTTTCCACCATTTCCGGTGCGCTGTAGCCCATATTTGGGGCGCGATAGTCGTGTGTTTGTGCAGTTTTTTAGGTAGTCGCGATTGCAGAGAAAATAGCAGATTGCAGATAGCTGAAGTCGCGAGAGCAGAGCTGAAGTCGTATATATATATATATATATATATATATATATATATATATATATATATATATATATATATATATATATATATATATATATATATTGTTGCGGATCTCTGCGTCGGCCTTTCCCCTTACCAAGGGGGGATTAGTCCACCTGGCCTTTACTAGCCGATGGGATCCGGGGCTATGACGTTCCTCCCGGACGGCGTTGAATAGGGTGGTAGGCCGAATTCCTATTACCTAAGTACCAACGCTGCCCAGGAAGCAAGGTAATAAACCCCGCCCGAATCATGGTTATAGGTGGAAACGCCGAGCGATAGCGAACCGTGACCCGGGCCGTTAACAAGGACTAAACCCGATCCGAGCGGTTCTGATCGTGCCACGCTTACCCAATGGAGGAAATCACTGATACGGTCGAATTAGGAAAGACAGGAAGAACAGATTGGTTTATTACAATTTGTACAGGAAGGAGAAGAAGAACACACAGTGCAGCTTATGCAGTCTTATACTTATCCCAGGACACGGGCCCGTTTCACACTCAGACACACTCACACAGGGTTGTAGATGGTCGGGTTGATGGTCCAGGGATGATGTCCAGGCGGTCCGCTCCGGTCCCCGACTCGCACCGCGAAGCAGATGGTCAGGGCGGCAGAAGCTCTCCGCGTGTCGTTGGTGCGGATCGGACAATTACGGGGTTAAATGTGGGGCGAAAGGTAAGGCTGGCTGGGCGGTTACTTGCGACCACGGTCGCGTACGTAATAGATGAACCGGGCTTTATATGCGCTCCCAATACAGTTCACTGGCAAAGTGCCTCTCCCACAGAAGTCCTCTCACAGAGCGCAAATCGGCCAAGTCCTCTTACAGTGTGCGTATGCTCTACAAGTTCTCTTCACAAAGCCTGATTCCTTGCAGTCCTCTCACAAAGCCCCTCGCTCATCAGTCCTTTTCATACGAGCGCTGTTGCGTCAGTCCTTTCAAGGGCTTTGTGCACGCGCTTATATAGCCTTTTCAGCTAACCTTCCAGCACTTGCTAGATGCGCCCTTACCACGCCCCCTTAAGCCATGCCCACCGAGCCCTGGTTGGTTGTTGCCTTTGCCGTCACCACCTCCTGACGTGCTGCTTGATGCGGCCACACCTTGTCATCGCGCTCCTCCCTCTTTCCAGGCCTACCTTGTGGCATTTGACTGGTTTCGAGCGAACCCAAGGGCTGCGAACGCTGCTCGCAGCCAAAGTGTAACAAACTGCCGTGGGTAGCCCAAAGCGTGACAAATTGAGGGATGCCAAATGGAGCGCGGGATCGATTATGCCCATGATGGAGATTGGAGGGTGGCCGAAAAATGAAAAGGACCTAAGCTTATTATTTCTTTACACAACGCAGGTATCACTAGTGGAAAAGGCCTTATCCTCACACATACTATGACATAACTAATTTTCTAAGGGGCCTATGTGTTGCTTGTCGACTAACTATGGGGGCAAACCTTTAACCTTTAATGATGTTATATTTACACTCTCAAAACCGAACACTGCACCCCTCCTTCGCCAGGCTCGTCCCCTCGCCGAACCCACACAAGTGAGTACGACCGGTTCTGATGCAAGGGTCAGGACTACTCTTTAACTTAGTGTGACACTTAGGTGTTGTTTCCCTCTACATTTACTCTAACACCCTGTGTGTGACAGTTTTAAACACTATATATGTCCCACCTACTGCGTTGTGTACTAAGTAACAGACTCACACCCACAATTAACCGAATTACGGAAAGAATTCGCAAACTAAACATCAAACCGTTGGGGAGCATGTCATTTACAAGACTAATCTAATTATTTACAACACTACAACCCAGGACCTGTTCTTTTGTGGGAAAGAAGAGAAATTTTGAGAGGAACACAGAATGCACTGCACTGCACCAATACACCATACACCAATATGCACAAAAATGCACAATCATCAAAAAATGCACAATCACATCTCAAAAATCATGATGTCTTGTGCTTGGCCGCTGGGCTGCTGCATCTTGGCTGCGTCTTTCTGCTTCATCTTCAGTGTGCCATCATAAAAACTCACAGTCTTCTTTCCTGACACACCAAAGGAAATAAAAAGGCACAAACCGTGTCCATTTTCATGTTGGCCAGCAGGGCCAACTTAGGTGGTCCGACTGCATGGCATTGATGCCACTTAAAACAGTGGTCTGCAGGGCACAAGGTAATGTTTGCAGCGATTGTCTGCCCCAGCAAAGGTGCCAGGCCACAGAACGTGTGGTCCATAGGTGTACTGGTGCAGGCAACAGGTAGGAGGGTGCAGCGCAAAAGTGCAGCTGCACAGCTCAGGGTTCCTGCACATTCCCCTCAACAAAGAAAATGGGTCCATGGGTGGGGAGGAAAGACAAAGCAGAGAGTTTAGCGGGGGCAACGGCACAAAGGTACACGTCATGCAAGGCAATGCAACATGAGGGGCGCGGGAGAGCGAGCAGAGAAAGCTCGTCCCTAGCCGTACGTAACCCCTCATGTAAACCTACACTACCCTTGCCCCTCCCCGTATTTACACTTTTACAAATTCCGTCTCTACCATCTTGTCTTTTCTACCCCCCCTCTACGCCAAATTAGTCATCCAATCCCTCCCAAGAAGGAAGAGATGGAATATCACACAATGTCAAATCCCGTCGAGATGCGTCTTACATTCCAAACATCTGCAAAATCCGGTGTGGAGTCCTGTCACCTTGGTGAGTGGATGTGTATGGTGCGAAGAGATTTCATCCTAACTATCCTCTAATAACATTAACTCTTAAACTACCCGGGGTCTTGCCCTGCCAATTGGCATCTTTAAACTATGCGGTTCTAAAAACCAATTCCCATTGACACTCCCTGTGGTGCTCCTCCAGTTTGGGGTCTCACTCCCCCAATTTTTCCTACTGTGCCCTCGCACAATTTCGGGGCTGGGTCGTGTGGCTCTACCAGCAGGTCTAACTACCTGCGCACCTCCACCACTGAAGGCGCCACCCGAGCTTGCCTAGCTCCTGCAACTACCCTAAATCGGGGAAGGCCCTCCTGGCTCTCTCACCCCTCTAATGCCCTCTCTGGCATTGGGCTACCTGGGTCCTCTCTTAGGATCCTCGGGCCCCACTGAACTCTACTCTGAACTCTAACTGGCTCCCAGAGCCTACCTGCGGCCTCACCTGGCCGACAGACTACCAGTGGCGGAGTGCCCATTTAACCATACTCATCAATTAAGCCCACACGCTCAGCCATTCCCACAGACTTACGCACCCATGAAAGCAACACCTTGCTACTATCTGCACCACAGATGTCAATATCCAAACAATTTACCTAAACCCTCTACCTAACTTTAAACTACCCTCCCCGGGTACTCGTGAAGGGGTCCATCTTCCCCCATCCACTCCTTCGCACCATGCACTACACACCACTCATTCCACACCACTCACTCCGCACACCATTTATTCCACACACCTGTTCTTCACTTGCACCCCATGCAAGGCATTCACTCAACACCATTACACACGTCCTCAATACTCCATTCATACACCTTCTCTGGTCATCCCCGACCAATGCCTCATTCCACCAAGCTCAGGATGCACCCACAATTACACACACACAGCATCATCTATCTATCTCCTCCCCTCTAATACTTGTGCTTTTCCGTCTTCCCTTACACTAAGCACTTCCCTTGTCATTATCATCCTTCTAATCTGACTACGTCCCCTCTACCTGTACAAATGTCTCTACGTACATCTCATGTCCTCTACCATCATCTCCAAATCCCTAACAATAACCTAGCCCGCCCTCGGCTAGTTTATACTGCCATCCCCATAAACTAAAGCTCATGTGCCCCCAAATGAATGGTGAAGGTACCATTCGCCATCACTACTGCTATTCGTCCACTCCACTCGAGCCTCTCCTTGCGGCAATACATTATCATCATCACAGCTCGGCTTCACAAAGCCGAGCAATGCATGTGGGTGGTTGGTCTCCTGTTGTTTGGGTCCGTCCGGCATGTTCGATTCTGGGGAGGAGGCATGCTCGGGCCGAGGATCCAGGCGCCATCTCGGCGCGGAGCCTTTCGGTCTCCGGCACGATGGCCCTACCTCCCCTGGCCGGAGCACCGCGCCCACCAGGAGGCGAAGGTCCGACCTCGCCTTTCTCCCCTCACACCGTGCTTTCGCCGCTACAACGCGGCACCGACCATACAGGGCGGGGCCCGGCACGAATCGTGCATGCCGCCGCGGCAATGATCCCCGCCGGCTCCCGCAGCACACAAAGCACACCACGCCCCGAGAGCTCGCGTCGGCTATCCGTCACCCTAAACACTGCCCCGGTCTGCGTCGATGCTTGAGTCGCATTCTCCCATCCACACGCGACCCGCTCCATTCGCACATAACCCGGCGCTCCAGCGCCTCCCATACACCCCCTGCATGCCGCTATTGCACTCTCTTGTGCACACTCATTCCCCACACACTCTGTGTCACACTCCGTTCCATTCTCCGTTTCGCACTCCTCCCACTCACATTCCGTCATACACTCGCGCTTCGGCGCCGTTTGCACACGCGCTCCATTCACCTTCATACACCTCACCATGGACCTTCCACGAGCGCCCGGGTGACGTCAGGATCCCAAGCGCGTGAAAAATCTTTTCGCGCCAAACACTTTCGCCCCAAACACTTTCGCGCCAAACACTTTCGCGCCAAACCTTTTCGCACCATACACAACCATACTCACCTTCGGGATTCTCTTTACCTCCCGCACCTGCAAATCTTTATTGGGATTAGCAAGTACGGCATCACAATGTGAACACGGAATTTGTGCAAATTCCATCTTTTCCTCGGACGATACATTTACTCTTTCTCCCGGCTCTTCAACCCCAATTTTCACTATAATTTATTTTTCTTTATTAAACTCGACGACCGCTGGCGCACATAAAATAAAATTTTCTAATTCGGCAGCCGTCGGCTTTTCCACACCCCGAGTCGCGATTTCTACCCCAGTCCACTTAACTGTGCTCTGCTCTACCCGGCTCTCCATGCGTTCCTCATGCCGCGCTACCCCGTCGCGTACCAATGTGCCTTTCCCGCTCGACCTGCGCTCAATGGCCTCTCCCATTTTTTGTTATGTTCTGGGTGAATTTGTCCCCAAATTCTTTTATTTGGTTCTTTAGTTCTTTCGTGTCTTCACCCGACCTGACCATAAAGGCCATCATTTCAGCCATAAATACTTGCACGTCTTTAGAACTCACCTGCGCAGTGGGCGCGGCCCTCGTCGCCACGTGCGAGGCGCCGCCATTGTCTTTACCAGCTCCCGCACCCGTTTCTGCTTCCATTCCTTCCCGGGGGTCCTGGGTTATTAACTCTACCTAATCTTCTACCCCCACCGGCATCCGACCATCTTGGCTAGCCATGGCACAAATTTACAATTTGGTTCTTAATACTAAATTTCGGTCACTCGTAATTTTGGCCAAATTTGTCCAAAAAAAATTTGGTAGGGTTCCAAATCCCAACTCCCCGACACCAATTGTTGCGGCCAATATGCACAATTGGCGTCCAAAATTTGGTCTAAAAATTTAGTCCCAGGTTCCAAATCCCACTCCTGACACCAATTGTTGCGGATCTCTGCGTTGGCCTTTCCATTTACCAAGGGGGGATTAGTCCCCTTGTCTTTTACTAGCCGACGGGATCTGGGGCTATGACGTTCCTCCGGACGGCGTTGAATAGGGTGGTAGGCCGAATTCCTATTACCTAACTACCATTGCCGCCCAGGAAGCAAGGAAATAAACCCCGCCCGAATCACGGTTATAGGTGGAAATGCCGAGCGATAGCGAACCGTGACCAGGGCCGTTAACAAGGACTAAACCTGATCCGAGCGGTTCTGATCGTGCCACACTTACCCAATGGAGGAATTCCCTGATACGGTCGAATTAGGAAAGACAGGAAGAACAGATTGGTTTATTTACAATTTGTACAGGAAGGAGAAGAAGAACACACAGTGCAGCTTATACAGTCTTATACTTATCCCAGGACACGGGCCCGTTTGACACTCAGACACACTCACACGGGGTTGTAGATGGTCGGGTTAATGGTCCAGGGATGATGTCCAGGCGGTCCGCTCTGGTCCCCGACTCACACCGCGAAGCAGATGGTCAGGGCGGCAGAAGCTCTCCGCGTGTCGTTGGTGCGGATCGGACAATTACGGGGTTAAATGCGGAGCGAAAGGTAAGGGTGGCTGGGCGGTTACTGGCAACCACGGTCACGTACGTAATAGATGAACCGGGCTTTATATGCGCTCCCAATACAGTTCACTGGCAAAGCGCCTCTCCCGCAGAAGTCCTCTCACAGAGCGCAAATCGGCCAAGTCCTCTTACAGTGCGTGTATCCTCTGCAAGTTCTCTTCAGAAAGCGTGATTCCTTGCAGTCCTCTCACAAAGCCCCTCGCTCATCAGTCCTTTTCATATGAGCGCTGTTGCATCAGTCCTTTCAAGGGCTTTGTGCACGTGCTTATATAGTCTTTTCAGCGAACCTTCCAGCACTTGCTAGATGCGCCCTTACCACGCCCTCTTAAGCCATGCCCACCGAGTCCTGGTTGGTTGTTGCCCTTGCCGTCACCGCCTCCTGACGTGCTGCTTGATGTGGCCACACCTCGTCATTGCGCTCCTCCCTCTTTCCAGGCCTACCTCGTGGCATTTGATTGGTTTCGAGCGAACCCAAGGGCAGCGAACGCTGCTCGCAGCCAAAGTGTAACAAACTGCCGTGGGTAGCCCAAAGCGTGACAAATTGAGGGATGCCAAATGGAGCGCGGGATCGATTATGCCCATGATGGAGATTGGAGGGTGGCCGCAAAATGAAAAGGACCTAAGCTTATTATTTCTTTACACAACGCAGGTATCACTCGTGGAAATTGGCCTTATCCTCACACATACTATGACAATGTGCATATATATGCACATTGTAAGACATGTGGATATCACTGAGTATTAAGCTGTGGGTTAAAAAAGCAATGGAAAAGCGAAGGACCCAGTCGACTCCCAGGTTTCAGCCTTAACACCGACTGACAACACACTGGTGTCACATCACCTCGAAGCCATTTTTCTCAAAGCGCAGTGACAATCAATCAAGTTTGCGTCTGCGGTCACCGCTGCACTTCTGCACCTGTCGATCCGTAATGAAAATCGGGTCTCCCCCACAGGATCTGGCGACGCCAGCGCTTTCCTCGCATTATTAAGGCACCTTTGGTGAAACTTTGCGCGTTTTTATGACAGAGCCAGCATTCGATACTCAAATGTATCTCATCCTGTATAGCACAAGCAAGAGGATCAGCAGCAGCAGCAGCCCGGGAGGGAGGGGAGAGGGGGTGCAGCAGATCTCACCATGGCCCCTTTAATTTAATTTGAAACGTGTCGCATTCAGTAATAAGTTTATTAGGAAAAATCTACCCGGCTCATTAATATGGAAGAGGGAGAGGTGTCGACGGAGGGAAGAGTTCACAGCGTTGTTTGCGCTGCCCGACGTTCCACATCCCTGTAATGGCAAATGGTCCGGGGAAAAAGATGTGTTGCAGGTACACGCGACAGGTGCGATTGGGCCCGTGACAAGAGAACGAATCAAACTCTATGCCATTTTAAATAACACTCGATTGTTTTCCTATACCGCTACTCATCTTGTATCCCTGGCAAACAAGAGAAGCTGGACCTTGTGTGACACCCCACCTGCTGAAAGATGAGAAAACGATTTGCGATTTGCGATTGGTGAAGGTGTTTCTGTAGAAACTCACTATTCGTATCGGACTGTATATAACATCAGGGTACATACAGGAGTATGAAGCTGATGGGATGGAAAATAAAAATAGGACAAAAAAAAATTGGGATTTTTTAAGTCAAGAAAAATATTATTATTTCTGCATTTCTAACGATTTAATGCACAAAATGAATGAAATAATTTGTCTTGGATGGTGGGAGGAGTAGGTTATTCCATTATTGGGTCCCATGGATGTTTGCCAGGGTCTGCGATCTTCGACAGACAACTACATTCTCAAAAACCTATCGCATATATACTCGTACTGCACCTTCCCATATAAAGGTCTCCCATAAGATTTCTCACAGCTCTTGAAAATGAAGCGGAAATCTCATCAGTTTTCACGACGAATTTTTGTGAAGATTTTACCAACTTTATATCATACTCGGCTCTCTGAAAAAGAGTTTGTTTGCAAATTTAGTTGGCCTTGTGCATGCCTATAGTTGCTGAAAATTACTCCACCATCAACTCGAGAACACATTGACATATACATACTGAAGAAAACTTTTTTTATCGATCGATCCATCGCTTGGTCCTGATGCAGCAACCCCAGTTAATTGGCGATTCCCCAGGCGTGGATCCAGGAGTTTATAACGGAGGGGTGTGAGGTGTGGGGTGAAGGGTGTGTGGGTGTGTTAGGGTGTTAGCATTTTGGGGGAGTATAACCCAAACGAATGCGCCCAGTTGCCCATCGCCAAAACATTCCAAAGGTTCCCTTTCCCAACAGACAGTTTACCATGTACTGCAACACTGTTCCGGTCCTCATTACGTTGTAGTGAAACAGCTGAATAAAACTAAACTTCTAACTTAGGCCTACTTCTCGTACACTTACACCCACACAGCTCAGTTAGTCATTGTTTATTTGAAAGGATGAAGGAATTCTGGTGTGTGGCGACCTCAAAAGAAAGGGAGCTACATACATAACAAATCAAGGTTATTTAGATATTAAAAATGTAGATCCTTGTCTGGATTTAGAGCCAGTAACAGAGTCGGATGTATGAGCACAGAATACGTATTTTATTGTGGATCACGTCACAACAATGGCGCTTACATCAGCCAGACAGGGTCAGGTTCACCGATAGTGACGCTCTCAAGGCGTTTGTGCTTCCCGATCCAGGTGACCACGAAATTCAACTAACCCAGGACCTGGAGTCCAGTTCGTGCGGGTTGGAAACCCTGGGGCCACATAATGGAGAGCTCGCCCCGACATGCTTCAGGGGTTACGGAGCGGGTCGGCCCCGAGCCTGACCCGTAGGCCCCAGCAGTGCTCAGACGGCCTTAATCAAGTGCTTGCAAAGAACGGTCCCTTGATTGTGTTACCAAGGCACTCATAGGCACTAAATAGACCTTTATCTTCCCTCGCAGGCTAATTGCACCGGTCACGTTTTCTTCGCACCGTGGCGGTGTTATAAACACACTGCGCCTGATAATGGCGTGACCGAGAGGAGTCAGCAAGGCTTTGTTTATGCTTCCAATGAGCAAGCAAAAGCGCAGAGGCGACATCTGAGTCGATGCACCAAAATCTGCCTCACTCTGTACAATTTCCACAGATAAATATTGGATACGCTGAAGAACATTTCATCGTTTCCTTATAAATTAAATGAGCTTTACAATATGCGGCCCATATATCACAGAACTGGCTGGGTGGCTGGGAAGGATAACTCTATACAGGCGTCCATTGTTGAGCAGTTCATTACGTGCTCTGTTAGGATAGATTTTCATGTCTATTCAAGATGTTTCTCAGTTGGCAGCCTCAAGTGAATATGGAAGGCAGCCAACATGATTCTAAATCAAGGCAGCAGGCAACAAATTTCTTAAAAGGTGACAGGGCTGATGAATTACCAACCAGCGAGTCCCACGGTCATTGTCAGAAAATATTTCAACCTGCTTATATTATTGATTGAACAGTAGGGGAGATGTCCTGAACTTCCATCAGGCTTGTTTGCTTTGGGGCCTCGGACTGTTTTACATCATTGAAAATGGCCCTTGACGTGCAATGAAGCAGTACTCCCGTGTACAGCATTGTGAAAACGCACAAAAATAAAGGAGGATATTTTGCCTGAGAGCAAGAGCTCATAAAGTCAGAGTTTTTTTTTAAATCACAGAGTGTTCTCAAACTAAGCAAGATACTTGAGAGGGGAAATGTGGGTGAAGATGAAGATGGGAATTAGGAGACGGAAAAAGTGTGCAGCTTCGGGGGAAGGGCGCAATACACCATGTATATATATATATATATATATGTGTGTGTGTGTGTGCAGTATCGGTGTTGTGTTGTGTTGTCTTGTCACTGAACTACTCCCTCAAACTTTTGTGAAATCGTACCAAACTTCTGGTATGCATATATCTCTCCCGTCGGTATGTCCTAAGGGTATTTCTTTTGAAAAAGTTTCCAATTATTTATTTATTTTTGGAATTTGTTGGGGGGAAATATATATTTTTTCAACTTAAGTTTTCAACTTCAATTGTTTATAAACGGTAATATCACGTATATTACAAATATATTTGTGCAAAATAATTGTTTGAATTATGATTGGTGTAAACCATGACAAAACGGCAACTCGGGTACAGTCATTTATCTATATATCTACATATCTGGGCAGTGACTGTGTGTCACTGAACGACTCCCTGAAACTTTTGTTTCCGTGGTTGTGAAGTGTTTTTAATAACGTGGTGGTGGTTTTGAATCACTTGGTGGTGAGGTATTTTGAATTATGTGGTGGTGAGGTGTTTTTAAATGACATGGTGGTGAGGTGTTTTTAAATGACGTGGTGGTGAGGTGTTTTTAAATGACGTGGTGGTGAGGTGTTTTCAGATCACGTGGTGGTGAGGTGTTTTTAAATCACGTGGTCGTGAGGTATTTATAATTACGTGGTGGTGAGGTGTTTTTAATTATGTGGTGGTGAGGTATTTTGAATTAGTTGGTGATGAGGTGTTTTGAATTACGCGGTGGTGAGGTGTTTTGAATTACGTGGTGGTGGGTTGTTTTAAATTATGTGGTGGTGAGGTGTTTTGAATTACGTGGTGGTGAGGTGTTTTGAATGACATGATGGTAAGGTGTTTTGAATGACATCATGGTAAGGTGTTTTGAATTACATGGGGGTGAGGTGTTTTGGATTATGTGGTGGTGAGGTGTTTTAAATTCCTTGGTGGTGAGGTGTTTTAAATTACTTGGTGGAGAGGTGTTTTAAATTATGTGGGGGTGAGGTGTTTTAAATTACGTGGGGGTGAGGTGTTTTAAATTACTTGGTGGAGAGGTGTTTTAAATTACGTGGGGGTGAGTTGTTTTAAATTACTTGGTGGAGAGGTGTTTTAAATTACGTGGGGGTGAGTTGTTTTGAATTACGTGGTGGTGGGTTGTTTTAAATTATGTGGTGGTGAGGTGTTTTGAATTACGTGGTGGTGAGGTGTTTTGAATGACATGATGGTAAGGTGTTTTGAATGACATCATGGTAAGGTGTTTTGAATTACATGGGGGTGAGGTGTTTTGGATTATGTGGTGGTGAGGTGTTTTAAATTCCTTGGTGGTGAGGTGTTTTAAATTCCTTGGTGGTGAGGTGTTTTAAATTACTTGGTGGAGAGGTGTTTTAAATTATGTGGGGGTGAGGTGTTTTAAATTACGTGGGGGTGAGGTGTTTTAAATTACTTGGTGGAGAGGTGTTTTAAATTACGTGGGGGTGAGTTGTTTTAAATTACTTGGTGGAGAGGTGTTTTAAATTACGTGGGGGTGAGTTGTTTTAAATTACTTGGTGGAGAGGTGTTTTAAATTACGTGGGGGTGAGGTGTTTTAAATTACTTGGTGGAGAGGTGTTTTAAATTACGTGGGGGTGAGGTGTTTTAAATTACTTGGTGGAGAAGTGTTTAAAATTACGTGGGGGTGAGGTGTTTTAAATTATGTGGGGGTGAGGTGTTTTAAATTACTTGATGGTGAGGTGTTTTAAATTATGTGGAGGTGAGGTGTTTTAAATTACTTGATGGTGAGGTGTTTTAAATTATGTGGGGGTGAGGTGTTTTAAATTACTTGGTGGTGAGGTGTTTTAAATTATGTGGGGGTGAGGTGTTTGAAATTACTTGGTGGTGAGGTGTTTTAAATTACGTGGGGGTGAGGTGTTTTCAATTATGTGGGGGTGAGGTGTTTTAAATTACTTGGTGGTGAGGTGTTTTAAATTACGTGGGGGTGAGTTGTTTTAAATTACGTGGGGGTGAGGTGTTTTAAATTATGTGGGGGTGAGGTGTTTTAAATTACGTGGGGGTGAGGTGTTTTAAATTATGTGGGGGTGAGGTGTTTTAAATTACTTGGTGGTGAGGTGTTTTAAATTACTTGGTGGTGAGGTGTTTTAAATTACTTGGTGGTGAGGTGTTTTAAATTACTTGGTGGTGAAGTGTTTTAATTTACTTGGTGGTGATGTGTTTTAAATTATGTGTGGTGAGGTGTAATCGTCCCAAACTTCCAGTCTGCACCTACCCCTCCCCTATGTATGTGCTGAGGGGTTCTTTCTTGAAAAAAAAAAACATTCAACCTAAATCTTCAACCTAAATTGCCTATAAAAATATAATATCACAAACACAACAAATACATTTGTGCAGAATAATTGTTTGTATTCTGATTGGTGTAAATCATGACAATACAGCAACTCAGGTACAGTCATTATCCTCAGCTAAAATAAGCCCGTTCCTCAGTAACGACGCTTGGTGAGGCGAGCGCAGCGAGCCGGGCCAAGCTAATATATATTGCTGCGGTTTTGAGATGTGTAAAGTGAGTTTGAATGAATGAATGAATGATCGTTTTAAGGCCATCTTCTCCGCTAGAGCGGGGTGAGCCTTGTGGGCCCCATGACAATCATGGTTCCCTGTTTGAGGCAATGTTTTTTTTTATGGCTGGATGCCCTTCCTGACGCCAACCCTTAGTCGCCTCTTACAATGCGCAGGGATACCGTGTACCTATTCTAACCCGGGGTACACACCGGGATCATTCATCCCAGCAAGCTGGTACTCAATTTGCCGACCTCGGAAGGATGACAGGTTGAGTCAACCCCCCTGGTGTTAATTTAGCGATCGACCGGGATTCGAACCAAGGACCAGGACCCAGGACCCAGGATTTCGAACCCAGGATTCGGGATTCGAACCCAGAACCCATGTGTAAAGTGAGCTTAATAAAGGTTAAATGTTTTCCCCCCATAGATAGTCACATGTGCAACATGTAGCCTCATTTGTAGTATAGTTATGTCTTAGTATATGTGAGAGTAGGCCCCTTCCAGTGTTAATCCTGCGTTGTGTAAAGACAGGAGGATAGGCCCTACTTCGACAAACCATTCCACGTCCATAGGCTCGATTCATTGCGGCTAAAAAGCCCTGGTTGTGTTGGGCACGAGTTAACACGAGGTGGGCCTTGGAAGGTGGAGGAGGGTTGAGGTCGGCGCAGCAGCAGTGGGGATGGTAAGAATGACCCACCAATCAGGGCTCACAGCGTGTGGCTGCAGCACTGCGTCACAGGGCGTGGTTGGAACATCGATCGGGCTAAGAGGGTTGGCAATAAAACTGATTGCGAGAAGCCCCCACCTCAGTTATGAGAAGGGAGAGGCGCTTGAACAAGTTATGGGAATGGAGAGGTGCTTGAACGAGTTATGAGAAGGGAAAGGCGCTTGAATGGGTTCTGAGAAGGGAGAGGCGCTTGAAAGGACTGGCAGAGGAGAGAGAGGACACGCTTGAAGTGGATCACTCGCACTGTATGAACTTGGTTACGATGGATACGTGGGCGCAGCCAGGGCATTGATAACTTGTGCGGTTCAGCCAAACTGAGTGAACGCGGCTGAATAACTGCCAGCCGCGCTAAGTCCGCCCTCTACCGTTCGCCCCGAGATTACCCGTTTGTTCAAGCGACACGGTACGAGTTCTTGTCTTCGCCTACCTCCATCTTCGCGGACGTGCCGGGGACCGTGGAGAGCCGGACGAGAACCACCCTTGGACGCGCTGGAGAACTCCTGCCCATCTGCAATCCCCGTGTGAGTGTGTCAGACGGGCCCATTGTCTTTGGGTAGTAAGAATAAGACTGTATAGGATTTCCCTGTGTCTCTTCCTCCTGACTGTAAATATGTGCAATACTCATTAAATCTATTTGTTCTTCCTTTTCTTCTGAATTCGATCGTTCCCATGATTTCTCCATTGACTAAGCGTGGTACGAATAAGATCGCTCCAATCGGGTTCCATTAGTTATAACGGCGTGGATCACGTGTACACAAACCGCTCGGCATATTACCATCATACGTGGTTCGTGCGAGGCTTATTTCCTCACTTCCGGGGCAGCGCTAGTACTTAGGTACGAGTGAATTTCGTCCCGAAACCCTATTTGGCGCTGTCCGGAAGGGACGTAATAGGTCTCGGGTCGCGCCAGGTCAGTAAAGACAAGGGCATTCATCCCCCCTTGATAAGGGGAGAAGGCCGGCGACAGATCTGCAACAATTGGTGTCAGGAGTGGGATTTGGAACCTGGGACAAAATTGTTAGACAAGATTTTGGACACCAATTGTACATATTGGCCGCAACAATTGGTGTCGGGGAGTGGGATTTGGAACCCAACCAATTTTTTTTGGACAAATTTGGCCCAAAATTACGAGCGACCGAAATTTAGTTTTTTTTATCCAAAATTTTTAATTTGAGCCATGGCTAGCCAAAGCTATCGGATGCGGGTGGGGGTAGAAGAGGAGATAGAATCAATAACCCAGGACCCACAGGAAGAATTGGGGGAAGAAGAGGCAATTGATGAGGGTGCGGCAGCAGAGGTAATTGGCGAAGAAAATGGCGGCGCCTCGCACATGGTGATGAGGGCCATGCCCGCTGTGCAAGAGGGGGTTATGGACATACAAGCCTACATGGCGCAATTCGTGGCGCAAATACAGGCATCCATAGAAATGAAGGGGGATAAAACCACCCGGGAAATGAAAGACGGGTTAAATAAATTGGAAAACAAAATGGACGCCCAAATTAACAAACCCACCCGGGACATAAACAAAATGGGTGATCAATTGGAAGAGGTGAAAAATGAATTGGAAAACAAAATGGGTGGCCAATTTAAAGAATTGGGGGACCAATCCACCTGGGAATTGTTTGAGTGGAAAAAGGGGTTGGAAAACAAAATGGACATCCAAAAGAATCAATTGGGAAAAATGAGGGTGGTGTCGAAAAAGGAAATAAAAGAGGCGGAGAAGGACATAAGGCGCAAGTTGAGCGAAGAGGTCGCAAAGGGACGTGACGGGGTAACGCGATGTGAGGAACGCAGGAAGAGCGAGCTTGGGCAGAGCGCAGTCAAGTTGACCGAGGGGATAGAAATCGCGACTCCGGGTGTGGAAAAGCCGACGGCCGCCGAATTGGAGAAGAAAATTTTAAGCGCACCGGCGGTCGTCGAGGAAATAGAAAAAATAAATGGAATGATTATAATTGAAATTGGGGCCGAAGAGACGGCAGAGTTAGAGATTAAATCGAGGAAAGAAATGGAATGCACTCAAAGTCTGGATTTGCATTGTGATGTCGTGCTTCCGAACAAAAATGAAAGTTTGTAGGTGTTGCCATGGAAGAGGGTCCTTAAGGTGAGCAGGAGTGTGTATGGTGCAAAAGTGTTTGGCGCGAAAAGATTTTTGGCGCGCTTGGGATCGAGACGGAGCCCGGGCACTCGTGGAAGGTCCTTTGTGAGGTGTACGAGGGTGAATGGCGCGCGTGTGCGAACGGCACCGGAGCGTGAGTGTGTAACAGGAGAGTGTGTTACAGAGTGTGAGGAAGAATGCACAATGGAATGTGTGTGGGAAGAGTGCATCGAAGGAGAGTGTGAGGCAGAGTATGCGATGGCCGAAGAGAGTGTGCATAAATGCACACTGGAGCGTGTTGTAGAGAGTGTGCAGGAGTGCACACCAGAGCGAGTGATTGGGTGTGCACCGGGAAAGTGCACACCCATGGTTATTACTGAGTGTGTAACAAAAGAGTGTGCGCGAGGGTGTGCGATGGCCACGTGTGTTACGGAGTGTGTAACAGAGAGGTGTGTGGTAAGGGAGTGTGTGAAGGAAAAGTGTATAATGGAGTGTGTGAGGGGCGTGAGTATGCCTGGGCAGTGTGCACCAGAGTGTACCAAAGTAGAGTGCGAGGAAGAATGCACACCGGACCGTGTGCGGAGAGAGCGTGCGGTAACCGAATGCAGGAGGTGTATGAGAGGCGCTGGAGCGCCGCGGTGTACGAGTGTGGAACGGGTCGCGTGGGGTGAAAACGTGGCCCGAGCATCGACGCAGACCGGGGTAGCATTTAGCGCGACGTATAGCCGACGTAAGCCCTCGGTGCATGGTGTGCTTTGTGTGCAGTGGGGATCGGCGGGGATCATTGCCGCGGCGGCGTGCACGATTCGTGCCGGGCCCCGCCCTGTATGGTCGGTGCTGCGCCTTGGCGGTAAAGGCGATCGGCACGGTTCGAGGGGGGTGGGGGTAGGAGAGGCGCCCCCTGGCAGCCGCGGTGCTCCGACCGTGGGCAATTGGGCCATCGTGCATGGGACCGCAAGGCTCCACGTAGGGATGGCGCCTTGAACCTTGGCCCAAGCATGCCTCCTCCCCTGAATCGAAAATGCCGGACAGACCCAACCAGCAGGCGACCAACCACCCACATGCATTGCTCGGCTTTTCGAAGCCGAGCTGTGAAAATATATTTCCACACTGAGAGGCTCATAGTACAGTGGACGGATAGCCATAGTGTTGGCGAATGGTGCCCGGTGTGGAGATGGTCGTTTACCCATTCCTCACATTTGGGGCTGGTCAGCATTAGATTATGGGGTGGCAGTGTAAACTAGCCGAGGGCGGGCTGGGTTAATTGTTCGGGATTTAGTAAATGACAGTAGATGACAAGATTTAAGTAGTGACTTTTGTACAGGTAGAGGGGACGTAGGTAGCTTAGTTGGATGTTAATGACGAGGGAGTGCTTAGTGTAAGGGAAGACGGGGAAGCACGAGTTTAAGGGGAAAAGCAGCTGGTTAGATGATACTGTGTGTGCGTGGATGAGCTTGAGCAAATGAGGAATTGAATGAGAATCACTGTGTGTGTTGAGCTTGAGCAAGTGAGGTATTGGTTGGGGATAACCAGAGGTGGTGTATTGAGGACGAATGGAGTGTGTTGAAGTGAATGGACTTGCATGGTGTGCAAGTGGGGAACAGGTGTGTGAGCACAAGAGGTGTGCAAGAGAACTTGGTGTGTTTGAGAATATTTGGTGCAGAATGCTTGGTGCGGAATAAAAGGTGTGGAATGCATGGTGCGAAGGAGTGAATGGGGGGAGGTGGACCCCTTCACGAATACCCGGGATGGGTAGTGTAAAGTCAGGTAGAGGGCTTAGGTAAATTGTTTGGATATTGACATCTGTGGTGCAGGAAGTAGCAGGAAGTGCTTGGATGGGTGCATGAGTATGTGGAATGGCTGGGCGTGTGGGCTTTGTTGGTGCGTATGGTTATTGGAGCATTCCGCCACTGGTAGTTTGTCGGCCAGGTGAGGCCACAGGTAGGCTCTGGGAGCCAGTCAAAGTAGTGTTCAGTGGGGCCCAAGGATCCCAGGAGAGGACCCGGGTAGCCCAATGCCGAGGAGGGCATCAGGGGGTGAGAGAGCCAGGAGGGGCCTTCCCCAATTTAGGTAGTCGCAAGGAGCAAGGTAAGCTCGGGTGGCCACTTCAGTGGCGGAGGTGTGCAGGTAGTTGGACCTGGTAGTGGAGCAACACGTCCCAACCCCGAAATTGTGCAAAGGCACAGTGTGAATAATTGGGGGCTGAGACCCAAATTTGGAAGGCACCAAGTGGTCAATGGGAATCAGGTTTTTAGAACCACATAGTTTAAAGATGGCCAATTGAATTGGCAGGGTATGACCCCGGGTAGTGTAACTGAGTTCATGTAACTAGTGTAGCTACGATGAGAATTCCCTTCGCGCCATCCACATTCATTTGCCAAGGTGACAAAACTCCGCACCAGCACCAAGTGAATGATTTGAGTGAGTAAGACGCATCTCGACCTGATGAGACAATGTGTGTTATTCCATTCCTTCCTTCTTGGGAGGGATTGGACGACGAATTTGGCTTAGAGGGGGATATGGGAGACAGGTAGTGTAAGCTGACATTGGGGGGCACGGACGGTTAGGGACGAGCTTGCTCTGCTCGCTCCCCCGCGCCCCTCATGCTGCATTACCTTGTGTTTTGGTGTACTTTTGCGCCCTTTCTGCTTTGCTGACTGTGCTTTGTCTTCCTCCCCACCCATGGACCCACTTTGGAGGAGGAGTTCTGCAGCAACCTCGAACTGTGCAGCTGCACCTTGCTACACCTGTGCAGCTGCAGATGTCTACACCTGTGCAGCACCCCTGCTGCATTTTTCTACACCTGTGCAGATGAACTGCACGGTGCTTTGCTGCCATACTCTATATTATAACTTTTCTGCACATGCACAGACACTTTGCTGCACCACATTACACATGGACCACACGTTTTGTGGCTTTACACTTTGCTAGCAGTCATTTGCTGCAAACTTACCTCGCATCTTCAGACCACGTATTTTGAGTGGCATCAATGTCACGCAGTAGGACCACATAGGGTTGGCCCTGCTGACAAATAAAAACGAACATGGGTTCTTGTACATTTTATTCTTGGTGTGCCAGGAAAGAAGAACTTTAAGTTTTTATTGCACACAGAAGATGAAGCAAGAAGAAGATGCAGCCCAGCAGCAAATGGTGAACTGTGCATTGATAAATGTGTTTTGTGTATTGGTGCATTGCTGTGCTTTCTCTCCCCTCCAATCTTCTTTCCACAAAGAACAGGTCCTGGGTTATAGAGATGTAAATAATTAGGTTCTGTGATTGTAAATAAGATGCAACCCACCGGCTTTATGTGTAGTTTGAGAATTAATTCCGCAATTCGGTTAGTTGTGGGTGCGAGTCTGTTAGTTAGTTACACAACGCAGCAGGTGAAACATATCTAGTGTTGTAAAACTGTCACATACATGGGTTAGAGTAAATGTTAGAGGGGAACCACATCTAAGTGTGACATGTAATTAAAAACTAGTCCCAAGTCTTTCTCAACACCGGTCGTTCACACTTGTGTGGGTTAGACTCGGGGAGGAGTCTGACGAGGGAGGGGGGCAGTGCTCTGGTTTTGAGATGTGTAAAGTGAGCTTAATAAAGGTTAAAGTTTGCCCCCCATAGATAGTCACACGTGCAACATGTAGCCTCATTTGTAGTATAGTTATGTCTTAGTATATGTGAGAGTAGGCCCCTTCCAGTGTTAATCCTGCGTTGTGTAAAGACAGGAGGATAGGCCCTACTTCTTCAAACCATTCCACGTCCATAGGCTCGATTCATTGCGGCAAAAAATCCCTGGTTGTGTTGGGCGCGAGTTAACACGAGGTGGGCCTCGGAAGGTGGAGGAGGGTTGAGGTCGGCGCAGCAGCAGTGGGGATGTTAAGAATGAGCCACCAATCAGGGCTCACAGCGTGTGGCTGCAGCACTGCGTCACACGGCGTGGTTGGAACATCGATCGGGCTAAGAGGGTTGGCAATAAAACCGATTGCGCGAAGCCCCCACCTCAGTTATGAGAAGGGAGAGGCGCTTGAACGAGTTATCAGAAGGGAGAGGCGCTTGAATGTGTTATGAGAAGGGAGAGACGCTTGAACGGGTTATGAGAAGGGAGAGGCGCTTGAATGAGTTCTGAGAAGGGAGAGGCGCTTGAAAGGACTGGCAGAGGAGAGAGTGGACGCGCTTGAAGATGATCACTCGCACTGTATGAACTTGGTTACGAGGGATACGTGGGTGCAGCCAGGGCGTTGATAACTTGCGCGGTTCAGCCAAAGCGAGTGAACGCGGCTGAATAACCGCCAGCTTCGCTAAGTCTGCCCTCTACCGTTCGCCCCGAGATTACCCGTTTGTTCGAGCGATGTGATAGGAGTTCTTGTCTTCGCCTACCTCCATCTTCGCGGACGTGCCGGGGACCATGGAGAGCCGGACGAGAACCACCCTTGGATGCGCTGGAGAACTCCTGCCCATCTGCAATCCCCGTGTGAGTGTGTCACACGGGCCCGTTGTCTTTGTTTATTAAGAATTAGACTGTATAAGGCTTTCCTTGTGTCTCTTCGTCCTGACTGTAAATACGTGCAATGCTCATTAAATCTATTAAATCTATGTGTTATTCCTTTTCTTCTGAATTCGATAGTTCCCGTGATTTCTCCATTGACTAAGCGTGGCACGAATAAGATCGCTCAATCGGATTCCATTAGTTATAACGGCGCAGATCACGTGTACGCAAACCGCTCGGCGTATTACCATCACACGTGGTTTGTGCGAGGCTTATTTTCTCGCTTCCAGGGCAGCGCTAGGACTTAGGTACGAGCGAATTTGGTCCCGAAACCCTATTTGGCGCTGTCCGGAAGGGACGTAATAGGTCTCGGGTCGCGCCAGTTTAGTAAAGACAAGGGGATTCATCCCCCCTTGATAAGGGGAGAAGGCCGGCGACAGATCCGCAACAATATGTACAGTCATATCCCGTTTACGCCATTTCGACCTACGTCAAATCCGACTTTACGTCACTCTCCTAGAGTAAATTTCAGTTCAGCGAACGTCATTATGTGCGACTTTACGTCACTCCTACGGACGTGAAAAAAAATTAAACAATTTAAAAAATTGGATGTTTTAACGTTTTAATGATCGTTGATCATTGTTTTAACGTTGATGTTTTAACGATCGAAACAATTAAAAATACAATAAAAAGCACATTAAAAATATTTTTAAAATGTACGTACAGTATACGTACGCGTAGCTGCTGGTTCTCATTCAAAACAAAGGCGACTCCATATGCATTTTGTCCTGTGCTGCGGTCGCGTGCTTGCTTTGCCTTTCACTGGTATTTTTGTGATTACTCCTTTAATGTTTAAAGGTTCCTTTACTGTGTAAAACAACCAACGTAACGTGGCAACGGTGAAACATGACGATGCCGGCTCGGACGTACAGTATACGTTTGTATATATATATATAGGCAGGACCCAGTACCTCCAATGACGGGGGCTCATGGTGCGAGAGGACTTGGGGGTGATAGTGGGAGATAGTGTCCGGAAGGGACGTAATAGGTCTCGTAATAGGTAGCTTTACCATCCCTCACGTTGGGGCAAAGGAGCAGTAGATCTATGGTAGTGTAAACATTATGGGGTTTGGCAGTGTAAACTAGCCGAGGGCGGGCTAGGATATTGTTAGGGATTTAGAAGGATGACAATAGGAGACCAAGATTTAAGTAGAGACATTGATACAAGTAGAGGGGACGTAGTCAGATTAGGTGGATGATAATGACGAGGGAAGTGCTTAGTATAAGGGAAGACAGGGAAAGCACAAGTATTAAAGGGAAGTAGTTAGCTAGATGATGCTGTGTGTGTGTAATTGTGGGTGCCTCCTGGGCTTGGTGAAATGAGGCATTGGTCGAGAATGGTTGTGTGAGTGAGAATGTGGTTATCGTTGAACTTGGTGAAATGAGGCAAAGGTCTGGGATGACCGCAGAAAGTGTATGAGTGGTGTATTGAAGACAAGTGTAAGTGTGTTGAGTGAATGACTTGCATGGGGTGCAAGTGGATAAATGGAGAGAATACTTGGTGTGTGGGAATAAATGGTGTGTGGAGTGAGTAGTGTGGATTGAGTGGTGTGGAGTGCATGATGTGAAGGAGTGGATGGGGGAGGATGGACCCCTTCACGAATACCCGGGGAGGGTAGTTTAAAGTTAGGTAGAGGGAGTAGGTAAATTGTTTGGAAATTGACATCTGTGGTGCAGGGAGTAGCAAGTTGTTGCTTTGAGGGATGCATGAGTGAGTGGCATGGCTGGGCGTGTGGGCTTAATTAGTGAGTATGGTTAAATGGGCACTCCACCACTGGTAGTCTGTCGGCCAGGTGAGGCCGCAGGTAGGCTCTGGGAGCCAGGTAGCATTCAGTGTAGAGTTCAGTGGGGCCCGAGGATCCTAAGAGAGGACCCGGGTAGCCCAATGCCAGAGAGGGCATCAGAGGGGTGAGAGAGCCAGGAGGGCCTTCCCCGAGTTAGGGTAGTTGAAGGAGCTAGGCAAGTTCGGGTGGCGACTTCAGTGGCGGAGGTGCGCAGGTGCGCAGGTAAATAGGACCTGCTGGTAGAGCCACATGACCCAGCCCCGAAATTGTGCGAAGGCACAGATTGAAAAAAGGGGGGAGTGAGACCCCAAATTTGGTAGGGCACCACAGGGTGGGTCAATGGGAATTGGTTTTTAAAACCACATAGTGTAAAGAGGCCAATTGATTGGCAGGGCAAGACCCCGGGTAGTTTAAAGAGTTAATGCCAATTAGAAGTATCGTTAGGATGAAATCTCTTCGCACCATCCACATCCACTCACCAAGGTGACAGGACCCAACACCAGGTTTTGCAGATGATTTGGAATGAAAGACGCATCATGACGTGGGTGAGACATTGTGTTTATTCCATCTCTTCCTTCTTGGGAGGGATTGGAAACGAATTTGGCATAAAGGGGGATAGAAGAGACAAGACGGTAGAGATGGAATTTGTAAAGTGTAAATACGGGGAGGGGCAAGGGTAGTGTAGGTTGACATGGGGGGTGACGAACGGCTAGGGATGAGCTTTCTCCGCTCGCTCTCCTGCGCCCCTCATGTTGCATTACCTTGTTTTGACGTGTACCCTTGCGCCCTTTCCCCTGCTAACCTCTGCTTTGTCTTTCCTCCCCACCCATGGACCCATATCCTTTGTTGAGGGGAGTGTGCAGGAACCCTAAGCTGTGCGGCTGCACTTTTGTAGTAGATATACCAAGTAGATACCCTTGATGCATATCCCTGTAAAGAACCGATCGACGTGTGCATGTGCACATGTGCATGGATTTGCAAATGCCTACCTGTACGTCGTCCTTTCTGCGTATATCGCATCGTCCAAAAATAAAGAAGCAAGCAACTTCGGCCGCTCGAGGAAAGACGGGGCACGCCAACGACTCGGAGGCGAGCGTCGATCCCCGGGGCGGCCAGGTTCACAGAACCCTGAGCTCGTCCGTTCGTCACAGACGACACAAAATAACCACTGGTGAAACTGCTCGGACACGTTGGGTAAAGCACGCCGTGGTGAAGTGGCCGCGGAGCCAATCGGCACACAAGTCAGCTCACGGTCGACACGTCCGTGCCGGTCACCCCATTCGAGAAGACCCGACCGATAGAAAACAACGGAGGGACTGCCGACGGGGAGCGGCAAAGATTCAGGGTGAAGCCGCAGCCTCCTCCAGTTATTTACTCTAGTTTTACGAATTACGGTGTTTGTCTTCATTTTAAGGCATTTTAAAGACATTACGCCCGGTTTACGTCAAAAACCGAGTTACGTCACGGCTTATGGAACCAATTAATGACGTAGGCCGGGGTATTACTCTATATGTATGAAAGACGACCCAGCCACATCTCCCACATGTGAATGGAGGGAATAACCAATAAGATCTCACCTAATCAATTACCCCAGGGGGCAAGGATTAAATAATCAAATCCTCCTGTGCTTTTCTATCCAAGGAAAGCTGCATAAATGCAACTATGAAATGCTACACAAAGTACGCCCTTTGCTGTTTCAAACTCTTCCTAACAGCGAATAATCAGTGCTGTTCGACGTTTTGTCCCACGTGCTGCTAGACGTTTGCATGTAGTACATATTTTGGAGCCTCAATGGTATCTGTATCTATCTACTCTGTTGCTGATGATTCGCCAATAAGCGATGAAACTGGGCTGCTTGCTGAGGGGGTGTGTAGCATTGGATTATCTTGTATGTACTATCTGTAAGTGTCGTTACAGCTGTGGAGAGACCCTGGAAAGAGTTTGAAACAGCAAAGGGCTTATCTTATGTGGCCTTTCATGGCTGCATTTATGCAGATTTTTTCGGCTCGAAGAGCAGGGGAGGATTCCATATATACAAGGGCCAGTCAATAAGTAATCTTAAAATGGCGATATAAATTCGAGAATGTAATGTGTGTAGTTGTAGATGACATATGTTATATCTATGGGTAAGAGTCGTGTTTTGCCTGTTTTAGATCTGGCAACATTGAGCGTATGACGGCAGAGCAGTTCCAAGATGGTGGCTCCCTTAGAAGCATGCACCAGGAAGGAGCAACGTTCTGTCATCCATTTCTTGGAAAGTGAGGGTGTGAATCCCAGTGAAATCCATCACAGAATGAAGATGTAATATGGTGACGCATGTTTATCGCTGCAGCAAGTGTACGACTGGGACAGGAAGTTTAAAAGTGGAGTGTCCAGTGTGGCAGACGCTGCTCGCTCGGGCCTCGGGCCTCGGGTCACCGGCCTCACACAGCCGACACACCAGAAATGGTTGCAGGAGTTGCGCGTGTGCTAAGGGAAACCCGTCACATTACGCTGGATGAAGTGGTCTCCGATTTGAACATTAGCCATGGTTCAGCACACCATATCATTCACAACGTGCTGGGTTTCCACAGTGTCTGCAAGATGGGTGCCAAGACAACTCACACCCAAACTGAAAGAACGGCAAGTGGACACATGTGAGGAACTTCTGCGATGTTACGAAACAGTAGGTGATGCTTTCTTACAGCGTGCAGTGACTGGGGATGAAAGCTGGGTCCACTACTTTCAACAAGAAACAAAGGGGGCAAGCAAACAGTGGCGCCATTCAACTTCACTGAAGCCCCAAAAATTCCGCATACAGCCGTCTGCTGGAAAAGTGATGCTGACGTTCTGGGATAGCCGAGGCACTCTTGTAGAGCATTACATGCCCAAAGGTGCACCACAGTCACCAGTGCATCATATTGCGACCACCTTAAAAATAATCTGAAACCAGCAATCAGATCAAAATTTTGTGGAATACTCACTACCGGTGATTTTGCTACAGCATGACAATGCTCTGTCCCATACTGCCCGTGCTACAGCTGCAACAATCGAGGACCTGCATTTTGAGTGTCTTCCTTATCCACCCTACTCGCCAGACCTCACCCCTTTGTATTACCTCATATTTGGGCCACTTAAAGAGGTGCTTGGTGGAACCACTTTCTGATCTGACGAAGAGGTCCAAGAGGCGGTGCACGAATGGCTACACAAGCAGCCAAAATATTTTTTTCCTCGTGGAATCCAGGCCTTAGTAAAGCGCTGGAAAAATGCATTGAACGCAATGGAGATTATGTTGAAAAATAACTCAGTTGTTACACATACATGCAATAAAGAAGATGTGAAATTTTTTTTACGGTTACTTATTGACTTCCCCTCGTGTGTATATATATATATATATATATATATATATATATATATATATATATATATATAATTATATATGTATGTATGTATGTATGTATGTATGTATGTATGTATGTGTATATATATATATTGTTACGGGTCGCGGACAAGATGTTACTTTGGGCTGAGCGGATGGTCAACCGCGACCGTTACAGGATTCCCGATTGGCCCGACTCCCCCAACGTTGACCAGATCGCGCCACAGATATTCAATTTGGAAACCTCTAAAGCGACCGAAAGAGAAGGAAGAGAGAAGAAGACAGAGTACGGAGGAATAACAGGATTTATTATACACACAAGCAAAAAGAAGGAGCGATCAAAGTTATTTACAAGCAATGGATGGAAGAAGCAGTCACACAGTGAATCGTTAGCTTATCTATGCAGTTTACTTAACCCCAGGACAACGATTAAGACAGACGACGTTCACACTTACACGGGGGAAATTGCAGGCAGGAATGGCGGAGGTAGGTTGCTGGAGAGGGAGGCAGGGGCAGGTCCCTGCAACCGGCAGGGCTGGAGGTAGCAGCTCCCACTCTTCGCGTTTTTGGCGGGAAAACCCTCGGTCGCGTCGACGCTGCTGATGCTGTGGACGTCACGCGCTGGCTTGGTCACACCTGCTCCTCTCCTTCTGGTGGAGCCGTCTCCCTCCTCTCAGCGCGTCTCTCCAAAGCTTGTTCCATCTCCAAGTACCTCTCCTTTTTGGAGCGTCTCTCATCTCTCATCTCATCTCATCTCACAGCTCATCTCTCCTCTCATCTCTTCTCTCATCTGCCGAAGCAGTCCCTTCCAGTCGCTTTTTATTACTCGGGTCGGAATCAAGCCGCCGGCTGCGAGGGCACGCCTACCGGGTCGCTCACCGCGGTGCTGGTTGGCTGTTAGGGCTGTCCGATTCCCCCTTTGATCATGACGACGTGCCACGCCCGTGAGTTGGCGGCTCCTACCCCCCTCTTCTCCGAGATTAGCACATTGGCAATGGCGGCTTGCGGGATTGAACACCACTCGCACCGCTTTTGAAAGGAACTTTGGAGAGCGGAGATGATTGGGGAAATTGAAAGGGGCCTACGCTTATTTCGTTTGATACAATGCAGAGTCAATCTAGTGGGAAACACATATTTAGCCTACATAGAATAAGGAAATAAGCTATTTAAAAAGATATATCGTGGCCTGTCTGTAGGTTCATGGAATTAACTATGGGGACGTCTTTCGATCTTATTTACTCTACGAGGGCCAGTTAAAACACAGCAAACCAGGTCTCACATTCTTTACACTTTCCAAATTCGTTACACTGCACCCTCCTTTCTTCAGGTCCGTCCCCGGGCCTACAACTTTAATTTAGTGTGACACGTAGGTGTAGTTCCCTCTACTTTTAACCTGACCCTGAGTGTGACAATTTTAAAACACAAATAAGTATGTCCCCCTATTGCATTGCACCCTGTCTAACAGACTCAAGCCCACAGCTAACTGAATTACGGAATTGTTCTCAAACTATACATTTACGGTGGGGAGCATTATTTACAGTGACGTTATTTCTTATTTACAACGCAACCCAGGACCTGTGTTTTTTTTTTCTTTTTAGGGAACAAGAAAAAGAAATTCCTGTTGGGAGGGAGGAGACAGCACGCATTGCATCGATGCACCAGTACCAATACCACCAAAGCACCCAAAAGCACCAAAAGCACCACAAAGCACCAAAAGCACCACAAAGCACCAAAAGCACCACTCGGTGCACAGTCACCACTGTTCATAATAAACACAACAAAACAACTGGTGGTGGTCTTCTCTTTTTCTGCTGGGCCGATGTTCTTCCCGATGTCTTCTGGATTCATGCGGCCTACTTGGAAATAATAAAAAGCACAACTTGTGTTCATTTTTATTTAGGGCCTCAGGGGCCAACTAAGGGTGGTCCACCTTTTTGGCATAGGTGCCACCTTACCGAGGTCTGCAAGCAAGATTCCCTGGCCACTATGGCCGGTCTCCAACAGAGGTGCCCTGCCCCAGAACCTGGGGTCCATCAAGTGGTACTTGGCCGCAGAACAGCGGTCCATAAAGTGGTACATCAACGCAATGCATGCTGGTTCTGAGAATCTCGTGCGCACAATGGCCACCTCACGCACGCTCCCCTCGGCGCCCAATGGCGCACAGGTCCTCAAGTGGGAGACAAAAGGGGGGAAGACAAATGAGCGAGGGGTAAGGTCACAAGGGTACACGTCAATAAAGGCAATGCAGGGTGAAGTGCGTACGGAGAGCGAAGTGAGAAAAACTCGTCCCTACCGTACGTCACCCCCCCCCCGTCACCTACACTACCCTTGCCCTTACCCCATATTTACAACAATTTACACCTTTACAAATTCGTCACTACGTCTTGTCTTCCCCATCTTTCCCTTCTACACCAAATTTGTCTCCAATCCCCCTATCCAAAATTTGCCATCACCAATTCATCATCAATCCTCATAAGGAGGGAGAGATGGAATTACGCACAATGTCACACCCACGTCATGATGCGTCTCACAATCCAAAACATTTGCATCAACAATAATTAAACATGGCATGGTGCGGAGTACCTGTCACCTCAGGTGAGTGGATGTAGATGGTGCGAGGAGACTTCAATCCTAACTATCCTCTAAATGACCTTAACACACTTTACACTACCCAGGGTCTCTCCCTGCCAATCCATTGGCCAACTTACATTATGGGTTCTAAAAACCAATTCCCATTGACCAAACTGTGGTGCTTCTCAATTTGGGGTCTCACTCCCACGATTCATCTCCCGGTGCCCTTGCACAATTTCTGGGCTGTGACGTGTAGCTCTCCCAGCAGGTCTACCCACCTGCACACCTCCACCACTGCAGTTGCCACCCGAGCTTACCTAGCTCCTCACCCTAACCTATCTAGCTGGGGAAGGCCCCTCCTGGCTCTGTCACCCCACTCGGTGCCCTCTGGCACTGGGCTACCCAGGTCCGTCCTCCGGATCCTCGGGCCCCATCCACAACAACTCTACCGGCTCCCAGAGCCCACCTGCGGCCTCACCTGGCCGACATCCTCACAGTGGTGGAGTGCCCAAACCAACTACACACACTAACAGGCTACACGCCCAGCCATTTCCACAACACTAATGCACCCATCCAAACATCATTCTTCCAACCGCACCACAGATGCCAATATCCAACCACAATTTACCTATACCCTCTACCTAACACTTACACTACCCGCCCCGGGTATTCGTGATGGGGGTCCACTCTTCCCCCATTCACACCTTCGCACCATCCACTCCACTCCATTGTTTCCACCATACTCACTCCACGACCATCCATTCCAATACTCCAGATATTCCACACTACCATTTATTCCACATAGCCACATACACCTGTTCCTCATTCCTGTTGTTGCACACCGGTGCAATCACACCTGGTGCCACCTGCACCCTCCTCCTCTTCCTGGACCATTTCGTCAGCACAATACACAATCACCTTCACTCACTCATACACTGCTCCACACACCTGTCCAGTTGCACACCTGTGCAATCTCACCTGTTCAATCCTCAAACACACGGCATCATCTCATCTAACTACTCCCCTCTGAAACTTGCGCTTCCCAGTCACCTCTTTAAACTATTGCGCTCCCACGTCATTATCATCCACACTAAACTACCTGCGTCCCCACTACAGGTATCAGTCACTAACTAACCTTAACGTTACCTAATGTCATCTTCGCTAGATCCCTACACACGATATATCCTAACCCTCCCGGGCTAGTTTTCACTGCCATCAACCCCATAAGACTAGTGCTCCTTTGCCCCCCTCTTTTGTGAGGGATGACAGAGTTGCCATCCCTCCACATGGGGGACGTCCCACTATCAATTTTGCTCACCAAATTTCAACCAATCAAAAATTTTCCAATTACTGCCAATTCTATTCACTTTTCTAAATTTCGTATCAAATCACTATCACTATCACTATCACCATCATCACAGTCCGCTATATCCTAGCCTCGGTGCGTCATGACATCATTAAACTCTGCTTCGCAAAGCCGAGCAATGAATTCGGGTGGTTTGGTTGCCTGCAGGTTGAATCCGTCCGGCTTTCGGTTCAAGGGAGGTGGTTTGGTTGGGCCGAGATTCCACGCACCATCTCGGCGCGGCACCTTGCGGTCCCGGGCCCGATGGCTCAATCTCCCTCGGTCGGAACCCCGTCCCCACGAGGGGGCACCGTTCCGCTTCCTCCCACTCGCCCTTGAACCCGACCGGTCGCCTGGCCCGACAAAGCCCGGACTCGACCGTGCGGGGCGGGGCCAAGCCCGAATCGGCAACGACGCTTCGAAGAGAAACGACGCAGCTTCGATCCGCGCCGGGCCTCGCATCCAACAAAGCACACCACGCCCCAAGTGCTCGCATCGGCTATCCGTCGCACTAACCGCTAACCCGGTTACCGTCGATGCTTCACCGGCATGCTCACACGCATACGCTACCCCTTTCACCCTCACAAAACCTGGCGTTCCAACGCCGTCCGTACATTCCACCAACGCTCTCCCTGTTACACACCACACCTCTCGCGCACACTTTGGTCCACACCTCTCCTCCGTTACGTCCTCCGTAACACTCACCATGGGCGTGCACTCTTGCATCCACCCACTAACGCGCTCGGATGGGCTCTCCCACACTCGCGCCATGACCAACTCAGGTGTGCTTCCTCGCACACGTTCCACCACCACCTTACTCTCCGTGTCACACTCCGTACACCCCGACGTGCATTCTCGCTCGCACTCGGTTTCACACTCGCGCTCCGATGTGCCCTCTCGCACCTGCGCCATCACCAACTCACTATTCGTGTCACACTCCGTACACCCCGACGTGCATTCCCGCTCGCACTCGGTATCACTCCCACACTTTATAACACGCCCACTCGCCGACGCACACTTTTTCCTCACACGCGTGCCATTTCCACTCACACGGGACCCTTCACCAACGCCCGGATGCTTCCTCGATCCCAAGCGCGCGACAATTCTTTTGTCGCTAAACATCCTCTTGCAAAATCTACCCGCACAAAACACAGCACGTCTCACCTTCGGGGTTCTTCTTCCTCCCTGCACCAAAACCTGCAAATCTTTATACGGATTAGCAAGTACGGCATCAGGATGTGCATTTAGACTTTGAGCAATTTCCATTCCTTCCTCCCATTGTTGCTCTTTTAACTTTAAGTCCCCGGTCTCTCCAATTTCAACTATACCCATAATTTCTTTGTTCCCCTCGACGACCGTTGGCTTTAATAAAATTCCCTCTACCTCATCGGTCGCCGGCTTTTCCAAACCCCGGGTCGCGATTTCTACCCCGGTCATTGTACCTGCGCTTTCCTCCGCTTCGCTCAACCAGCGCTTCTCGACCCGCGTTACCTCCCAGTGCACCCCTGGGACCCTCTCGCCCACCATGCGGTCTCTGTCCCTCTGCTCCATATCGGCCCTCATTCCGTTCGTTTTTGCATCAATTTTGCTTCCCAAGTCATTTTTGAATTGCTCCCTCATCTCGGCCATAAGGGCCTCCATTTCAGCCATAAATGATTGCACGTCTTCCACCGTTGGTACAAAGGGCGCGGCTCTATTTGGTGCCGCTGTAACCACGTGCGCGAGAGCGCCATTTTGTGCACCTGATACACCCTCAACCACCTCATTGCTCTCCTCCTCCCTTTCTTCCCCTAAGTCCTGGGTTACCCGTAACCCATCTATCTCCCCCACCGACATCCGATCGCCTTGATTGTCCATGGCACGATCTCAAAATTCGGGTTTTATAAAACAACAAAATTTCGGCAGCTCGTAATTTTGACCAAATTTTTTTCTACACGTTTTAAAAATTTGGTTCGGGCCTCGTATCCCACTCCTAGACACCAATTGTTACGGGTCGCAGACAAGATGTTACTTTGGGCCGAGTGGATGGTCAACCGCGACCGTTACAGGATCCTCGATTGGCCCGACTCCCCCAACGTTGACCAGATCGCGCCACAGATATTCAATTTGGAAACCTCTAAAGCGACCGAAAGAGAAGGAAGAGAGAAGAAGACAGAGTACGGAGGAATAACAGGATTTATTATACACACAAGCAAAAAGAAGGAGCGATCAAAGTTATTTACAAGCAATGGATGGAAGAAGCAGTCACACAGTGAATCGTTAGCTTATCTATGCAGTTTACTTAACCCCAGGACAACGATTAAGACAGACGACGTTCACACTTACACGGGGGAAATTGCAGGCAGGAATGGCGGAGGTGGGTTGCTGGAGAGGGAGGCAGGGTCAGGTCCCTGCAACCGGCAGGGCTGGAGGTAGCAGCTCCCACTCTTCGCGTTTTTGGCGGGAAAACCCTCGGTTGCGTCGACGCTGCTGATGCTGTGGACGTCACGCGCTGGCTTGGTCACACCTGCTCCTCTCCTTCTGGTGGAGCCGTCTCCCTCCTCTCAGCGCGTCTCTCCAAAGCTTGTTCCATCTCCAAGTACCTCTCCTTTTTGGAGCGTCTCTCATCTCTCATCTCATCTCATCTCACAGCTCATCTCTCCTCTCATCTCTTCTCTCATCTGCCGAAGCAGTCCCTTCCAGTCGCTTTTTATTACTCGGGTCGGAATCAAGCCGCCAGCTGCGAGGGCACGCCTACCGGGTCGCTCACCGCGGTGCTGGTTGGCTGTTAGGGCTGTCCGATTCCCCCTTTGATCATGACGACGTGCCACGCCCGTGAGTTGGCGGCTCCTACCCCCCTCTTCTCCGAGATTAGCACATGGGCAATGGCGGCTTGCGGGATTGAACACCACTCGCACCGCTTTTGAAAGGAACTTTGGAGAGCGGAGATGATTGGGGAAATTGAAAGGGGCCTACGCTTATTTCGTTTGATACAATGCAGAGTCAATCTAGTGGGAAACACATATTTAGCCTACATAGAATAAGGAAATAAGCTATTTAAAAAGATATATCGTGGCCTGTCTGTAGGTTCATGGAATTAACTAGGGGGACGTCTTTCGATCTTATTTACTCTACGAGGGCCAGTTAAAACACAGCAAACCAGTTCTCACATTCTTTACACTTTCCAAATTCGTTACAATATATATATATATATATATATATATATATATATATATATATATATATATATATATATATATATATATATATATATATATATACACATACACGACATGACCAAAAGTATGTGGAGACCCAAACATCACATGATTGTGGAGACCCAATCCCAAATTCATGGGCATTAATATGGAGTTCTTCCCCCACTTTGCTGCTATAACAGCCTCCACTCTTCTGGGAAGGCTTTCCACTAGATGTTAGAGCATTACTGCGGAGATTTGCTTCTATTCAGCGGCAAGAGCATTAGTGAGGTCGGGCACTGATGTTGGGCGATTTGTCCTGGCTTGCTATTGGCATTCCAATTCATCCAAAAGGTGTTCGATGTGGTTGAGGTCAGGGCTCTGTGCAGGCCAGTCAAGTTCTTCCACACCGATCTCGACAAACCATTTCTGTATGGACCTCACTTTGTGTACGGGGGCATTGTCATGATTAAACAGGAAAGGGCCTTCCCCAAACTGTTTCCACAAAGTTGGAAGCACACAATTGTATAGAATGTCATTGTATGCTTTCGCGTTAAGATTTCCCTTCACTGGAACTCAGTGGCCAAGCCCGAACCATGAAAAAGAGTCCCAGACCATTATTCCTCCTCCATCAAACTTTACAGTTGGCACTATGCATTCAGGCAGTTGTGTTCTCCTGGCATCCGCCAAACCTAGATTTGTCCGCCGGACTGCCAGATGGTGAAGCGTGATTCATCACTCCAGAGAATGCATTTCCACTGCTCCAGAGTCCAATGGTGGCGAGCTTTACACCACTCCAGCCAACGCTTGGCATTGCGCATGGGGATCTTCAGCTTGTGTGCGGCTGCTTAGCCATGGAAACCCATTTCATGAAGCTCCTGAGGAACAGTTGTTGTGCTGACGTTACTCCAGAGGAAGTTTGGAACGTTTGGAACGAAATTTGGAACGAACAACTCGGTAGTGAGTGTTGGAACTGAGGATAGACAATTTTTATGCACTTCAGCACTCGGTGGTCCTGTTCTGTGAGCTTGTGTGGCCTACCACTTCGCGGCTGAGCTGTTGTTGCTCCGAGACGTTTCAACTTCATAATAGAAGAGCAGCTCTAGAAGGGCAGCTCTTCATAATAATAGAAGGGCAGCTCTAACACTTACAGTTGACTGGGGCAGCTCTAGCAGGACAGAAATTTGACGAACTGACCTGTTAGAAAGGTGGCATCATACGACGGTGCCATGTTGAAAGTCACTGAGATCTTCAGTATGGCCCATTCTACTGCCAATGTTTGTCTATGGAGATTACATGTCTTTGTGCTTGATTATATATACCTGTCAGCAATGGGTGTGGCTGAAATAGCCGAATCCACTAATTAGAAGGGGTGTCCGCATACTTTTCGTCATGTAGTGTATATATGTGTGTGTGTGTGTTTGTGTGTGTGTGTGTGTGTGTGTGTGTGTGTGTGTGTGTGTGTGTGCACGCGTGCATATATACAGTATGTATGTGGAAATATGTGTGTTCACATGCAGGTTGTTTTTGTTGGCTGCTATCTCCACACGTGTGTGGATTTCAGGAGATACAATGGAGTCCTCCCAGGTCTATAAGTATCCACCTTCATTTCAGTAATGGATAACCATCACGGACCAAGCTGTGAAGTGTTCTTGTTCTCAAAGTTTTGTTCCGAGGGATCTTTTCAGGATCGTCACCGAGCCCCAGATAGCTTTCAACTGTAGTTAATTAGTAGTATTTTTCTAAGGGATGGTTTTTAAGATCTTCATAAGGATCTTCTTTATCATTCCCTCTGCTCCAATCATCACAGGTACAATTTTGGCACTCATCAGCTTCCAGGATCTTTTCACATCATTTTTGAGAGCTCAGTATTTGGTCATTTTCTTGATTTCTACATTGATTAGGGCAAAATTGCTGGTTACTGACACTTCAATGAGCAATGTCTTATTTTCCTTTACATTATATCCAGTTGCAATGCTTTGTTTTCTATATTCACACTCAATTAGGTTATATGCGAGTGTTATGTCCTTGTTTTCAGTGATTGGTTTTGGTTTATGTTTCCATGAGTTTTCTGGAACTGGGATATTGAATTTTTTTTACAAATGTGCCAGTGGATTACTCCACATTCTTTGTTGTGCCTTTGTGTGTAAAGCTGTTCTGACATTAGTTTTTTTTACATCCCAATAGAAGGTGGCTCATACTTCCTGTTTCTACCTTGCAGAATCTACACCTGTCCGATTGACTCAGTCCCACCATTTTCTTAAAGCCATTGATGGTGTCTTTGGTCTTGAGCATTTATTATGAATAAATCCCAGTTGAGCTGAGCTCTTCTTAGCCATTCCATTGAGCCTTCTTTATCTATGCCTAATCTGTCCAACTCTTTTTATGCCTTCTTGCTCTTTTATCCTTTTACCAGTTGTCAGTGTATATCTGTTGATATTTCCATTTATATTTTTATTTTTTGCAATCATTGGAGCTGTATTCCTTGCTCTTTTGGTTTCATGTTTGACATCTTCTGCTATCACACGCCTTTGGAATTTGTTTGCTAGGTGGGTAAGGAATACGTTTTCTGGCTTGCTGTGCTCAAGTTTGCCTACAAATTGGATTTGGTAGTCTGTTGAACCTTTCACGTTTGACTACTCGGCTAATCCCACAGTTGTCATTCTGTGCACTTGGTTGAGTTCCATCGGGCCACTACCTCCTTCTCATCTTGGCAGGTACATTCTTGGGATGCATTCGTTTGTGTAGAACATTTTGTGTATTGTGTAGAGTTTCCTTGTTTTGATATATATTTTATTGATTTCCACTTGCACCCAGTTTATTATTCTGTAGCTGTACTATTGCTAGTTGGTTAATGGCTTTGATTCTGTTCCTTGGTGAAAGGTATGTTTTCAGGATCAGCCTCATTCTACACAGATATTCTTTGGCGATTGATTTGTGCATTTGTTTGTGGCATATTTGGTGGCCCTCTTCTATTCCGAGGTACTCGTATGATGTTTCATTTTCTAGTTCCTGTATTGTATTTAGATTGATTTTTATGATGGCGATTTCCGTTGGTCTACCATGTATGAATGTGCACTTGGCACATTTGTTGGGGCCAAATTCTATTTCATTGTCGTCAGAGTACTGTTTCACTAATTACCTCCACCACCAAAGGTGGATGGAGGTTATGTTTTCACCCCTGTCTGTCTGTCTGTTTGTTTGTCCGTTTGTGAATAAAATATCTCAAAAGGTTGTTTACTGATTTGGATGAAATTTGGCAGAGATGTAGCGTATGTGACAAGGACGAAATGGTTAGATTTTGGTGAAGATCCGGATTCGGATCCGGTTACTAGTATTTTAAAGTGATTCTTCACCATTGGGAGATGGGGCCAAAAACGATACATAGCAGGATATCTCAAAAAGTTGTGGACAGATTTGGACGAAACTTGATGGACCGGTTGGGTATCGTACAAGGACGATTCCATTCGATTTTAGTGAAGATCTGAATATGGATTCGGATATGAGAATTATTTAATTTTAAAGTGATTCTTCACCATTGGAAGATAGGGCCAACAACGATACAGGATATCTCAAAAAGTTATGGATGGATTTGAACCAAGCTTGTTGGACATGTTGTGTGTGTGACAAGAAAGAATCGATTCAATTTTGGTGAAGATCCGGATCAAGCTCGTACAATTTTTTATAAAGTGTTCCTCCACCATTGAGCGATATGGCCAACCAGGCAGAGGTCTGCTCTCTACTGAGTGCCGTTCTAGTTTCAGTTGTTCTGCCAATTTGTCATCATTTGCTGCAAAGAGTTTTTAATCATCCATGTACGGTATAGTTGTCACCTTTCTTGTCTTTGTAGCTCTCTTATTGGATGTTAGGGTACAAAGTCCTTATTAATTCATGGCGTTGCTCAGTGGGCCCATGACCAGGCAAAATAGGAGGGGCGAAATTTGTCACCTTGGAAGATTCGGCATCGTGTCTTCACTGCTGGTATTTTGATCTTTCCTTTCGAGTAATATTTTGATCTGTAATATATATGTGGTATTCCAAAGATCCATTGCTTTCTCAATAAGTTTGATTACTAGAGGGTTGATATTGTACATTTGCTTAAATTTTATTATCCGTGAATGTGGGACACTTTTAAAAGCTTTTCTTTAGTCTATACATGATATGGACAATTTGGTTCTTCTGGTTTTACAGTTTTCAAGTATGACCTTGTTTAGTCATAGGTAGTCTATTGTTGACATCCCTTCTGTTCTGCCTCTAGGTCTCCTTGCTGTGTTGGTTGTGGTGGTGGTGCATAATTTCTGTGATTATTCCCATTCGATGTCTCTACTTGTGAAGTCGATGGGTTTCTTCAGATTTTGGGATGAGGAAGGTATTACCTTCTGTGAACAACTCATCCAATACCTCCTCCCCTTGGATGTTTGTTGAATGCTCGAGCGTAATGATTGTGTTGAGCATCTAGTTGCTTTAGCCAGAAATTTGGAATTCCATCTGGGCATGCGCTTTTAAAATTCGGCATTTTTGCAAGTTTATTTTTTTCATCAAATATCACTAGTGGCCTTTTGGTGTTGTTGGTTTTCCTCCAGGTTTTATATCCAATCCACGTCTTTGTTGTGTTCTTTTGGGTCTTCATAGATTAATTTTCAGAAATTTTCAAGTTTATCTTTCTTGGGGGGACTTGATACAATTTGTTTTTGTTTCCCTAGTTTGCGGTAGAATGTGTATGCTTTCGCATTGGTTGTTATGTCCATATGCAGGTTTTAGGAGATGGGAGGAAGTTCTCCCAGAATTCAAAATCTCCACCTCCATTTTCGGTAAAAGATTATTCATTATTCATGAAGGTATTACCTTCTGTGAGCCACTCATCCAATACCTCCTCCCATTGGATAAGTTTGTTGAATGCTCGAGCGTAATGATTGTGTTGAGCATACTGTTGCTTTAGCCAGAAATTTGGAATTCTAAATTTCGGAATGTTAACCAGCATATGTTCAGTTAGATAATGGAATGTGCTATAAGTACCGTGTTGTAAATGGATGATAATCCATGAATGACTCCAGTAATGAAGGTAAGCATCTATAGGTAAAGCTTTATAGGTAAAGGTAAAGCTACAGGTAAATCTTGCTTGGGTTAGAAAGTGACGTTGCATTGCTGGACTGGCTGAATGTATGGACATAACTGAGGTCGTGGTTGAAATTATTGCTGCATTCTAGAAGACGAAAATAAAAAGATACGCTTGCAGCAGGTTAACAGAAAGGATGTGGACCCACAGTTTAGAGAGTTTCTAGGCTGCAAAACACTCAACAAACCTGTCTCATTAGCCCGGGACATCAGTGGAGGACATTTGTTGTTTCGGCCCTTTACTTTAAGTTGTGAACCTGTCATGCAGGGGGAGAGAGAGAGAGAGAGGGTGAATATAAAATGACCTTAGATTACTGACTTCCTGATTACATGACCATCAGGATCATGAGCTGGGAACAATCCATCATAAATGTTTGGACCCTTCAATCCCAGAACCTTTCATGGCGGGTATGCAGCTCAAGCTGTGTCTGATCTGAAGGTCATCAAGTTTGAGAGCGAGAGATCTGAATAATTCCTTCAATTTAATGATTGCCTGATTCAACAACCATCCAGTTCATCAACTTAGAACTATCCATCATTGAGGTTTAGACTTTTCAATCCCAGAGCCTCTTTTTGGATAGCAGAGTCCACAACATTATTTGTGTCTGAAGGTCATCCATTTCGGGAGGAAGGGGAACAGGAGCACGCACACACATGCAAACACTTCCTCTGATAATTTATTGCATTGCACAAGTGTTACTAAAGCATTGTAAATGTTGTGCACTCTGCTACAGCGCACCACTTATTTTTGTTTTGTGATGTTTGTTAACATACAAAATCAATTTCTATTTACCGCTCAATACACCCCCACTAGCGAATCCTGATTCAGTTATAGTCTTGAAAATAGGTTCGTTTGGCAAGCAATTGCAGCCGAAAGCATGTAACTTTTTTTTCTTTATTCCTCGGGCCACAAAACAAAATGATGTCCAGAGCACGGAGACGTGGAGTCAAAGGGCCACCCCAATTGCCCGGAAAGTGTTTGTAAAGGCCTTGCATGGCGGACACTGATTATGCAGGGTGTTCGTGCCATCTGAAAGCGCCTGCTAATGAGGTTTGAGCATTATGGCATTAGAAACTCAATCTTCCTACATAAAACGGCGGTTCAAAGGGGCGCTGTACATATAGCCTACGTATGTGGGAAAACGTTTATTTTCAGAGGAGCCTGCTCGAGACAAACAGCGGGGCGGACTCGGGCCTACGTGGTAATTGAAATGTACGATTTGTTCAAACGTCCGGATTGCTTTATTACGGGCGGCATGAGTCCGTCACAAAACGTGGGCTGGCGGCCCCGTCGGCTGTGTGCGGCAATGAAGAAAAATTGCTGTGCCTGAACCAATCAGGTTGCAATAATTCGATTCGTTGCTTGAGCAAATTGCACTACAGGCTCCTTTTGAGGTGCTTGTTGGAAGCGTTCGTGTAGGGCGATGAGGAAATGCTGGAAATATGCGGAAGGGCTTCCAAGAACGATGGTGTATGTTCTGCCCTCTGTACGTATGACGCCTCATGAGCAAACACTGCAAGTTGAAGAAGTGGAAGGAGAAGACATTCAACAGAAAATTGTAGAGAAATGAGCTCAGCTGGTGAAATTATTCACTGGTTGAGAGTAGAGAAATGATGCCTTGCTGTTTCTCCACTCCACCCTGTCGGTTTTTGTTACACTTGCATTTGGAACCTTTGTCCTTTTAATCCATCACCGGGGTCGCCTTTTTGGGGTCGCAGCTTCAATTAGCCATATTAATCTTCCATTCCATTCGTAATGACAGCCAGCCTGGGTCATCAGTCGAGGACATTTGTCGTTTTGACCTTTTACCTTAAGTTGTGGACCCACCATAGGTTGTTGATGTGCCATTCAGAGAGAGAGAGAGAGAGAGAGAGAGGAGACATGAAAAATTCCTTCAGCTTTCTGGATACCTGATTCCATGACCATCAGGATCATCAGCTGTGAACCGTCCATGATAAATGTTTAGACCCTTCAATCCTAAAACCTCTCGTGGCAGGTGTAGAGCCCGAGTTGTGTCTGAAGGTCATCAAATTAGAGACAGAGAGAGAGAGATCTGAATAATTCCTTCAATTTAATGAGTGACTGATTCATCAGCCATCCAATGGCCCTGACATCGGCGGAAATTGTGCCCCTCCTGGAGTATTTCCATCATAAATGTACTGTATTTTCCTCCTGGAGTATTTCCATAACAAACCGGAAATGCCCCTCCTGGAGTATTTCCATAACAAACCGGAAATGCCCCTCCTGGAGTATTTCCGGTTTGTTAAAAAAAGTAAAATGGCGTCTTCTATCAAAAGACGCTGAACAGTTTGAGGGCCCGTCTGGCACGTGGCTTGTGGAGAGACTTGTAAGATACCAGCAGGGCAACACCACGAGGATACGAGGGTGCGAGGGTACGAGGGTACGAGGGTACGAGGATGCGAGGGTACGAGGGTGCGAGGGTATGAGGGTGCGAGGCTACGAGGGTGCGAGGGTACGAGGGTGCGAGGGTACGAGGGTACGAGGGTGCGAGGCTACGAGGATGCGAGGGTACGAGGGTGCGAGGGTGCGAGGGTGCGAGGCTACGAGGGTGCGAGGCTGCGAGGCTACGAGGATGCGAGGGTGCGAGGGTGCGAGGGTGCGAGGGTGCGAGGGTACGAGGGTGCGAGGGTGCGAGGGTACGAGGGTGCGAGGCTGCGAGGGTACGAGGGTGCGAGGCTACGAGGATACGAGGGTGCGAGGGTGCGAGGGTGCGAGGCTACGAGGATGCGAGGGTGCGAGGCTACGAGGGTGCGAGGGTGCGAGGGTGCGAGGATACGAGGATGCGAGGATACGAGGATACGAGCACGACTCACGTTTCCACATCTCGTACTGCCGAAGTGAAATGAAAGTTTTTAACACAGTTCTCAGCCATGATTATTGTAATTTCTTTTGTTCAAATAACAGACATTTTCCACGAGTGTTCAAGTCGAGCACTCTGCTCGTAATTCGCTTAATTAAGCCTTTCCACTGTCTATAGTGTTCCCACGACAGAAAGGAAATGACCGACAATTTTTGCGAACTGAAGAGGCGGGAAAACCGACACACAAGCACACACCAATTATATGAAATTACCCCTGTTATTATTTTCCATGAATGAATCACGTCTTGATTAAAAAATCGCTTTAAGCCACTTTCCTAAGGCCACACGTTCCATGTGACCCGGAATGGTGCATGTGGGAAATTCTTGCTGAATGACAAAAGTGCAGGATAATGTGTTAAAAGGTAAATAGGTTGATTTTTCCTGTTGGGGATCATTTCACCCCCACGTGCATTCTGCTCATGAAACAAGCGATTGTATCAGCACACAATTGGGTTAACACCTTCATTTGGTCTAATTTGCTGGTGAGTCAACACTTTATTATTAAAATCGTTCTTATCTAATCTTCAGTACACCTACCTGAACCGAGCTCCGAGCTAAAGACCATTGAAAGTTTTCGTTTTTTTAAAAGATCGAGGCTCATGGAAGCGCAAGGTGACAGAGGGTGTAAGCTGACAGTGGGGCAACAGTTGGACACAATAAGCAAGGGCAAGGTGATGACACAATAAGCAATAAGCAAGGACACAAAAAGCAACACACAATAAACAATAAGCAATAAGCAAGTTGGACACAACACAATTCATTCGATATGCAGTTTATGGCTTCAGTTACATAATTGTTGGGAACGAAGCTGTGCCACTGATGCAGTGGCCCCTGTAGGTTAGAGCAGGAATTTGTAATTTGGTGCAGGGTGCCGGCGATGACTCGCCGACTCTTCGTGAAGGACACCGTGGGATCTTTAAAGTCCACCAAGTAATGCTGACAGACGGGACGCCCAGTTTAACGTTCATACGACGTATGAACTGCGACGTCATACGACGTTCATACGACTACACTATGCATTGATGCCTCACCCCTCCTGCGATACACCAGGATGACAGTTTATAGCTGGCCCGATATTCAAACCCAAGCTAGTAGTTTTAATCAAACAAATGAAATGGTAACTGTAGTTTTGAAGAATAAAATAAAACTTCCATGTTATACAATGGGTGAGAAGTGATATGACGAGTGTTAAATACATGTATGTAGAAGAAAAGTAACAGGTGAGATACTGCAGCAAATCCTTTTACTACTAAAAAAAAAGAGAGCAAGTCTCTGGACATGCTTCTGCTCCTCTCTCACAATGGTTGAAGACATTCAATCTCAAGCAAGAGGTTAGGACCATTTCCCCAGACATACCTCAGGCCTTCAACACAGTCTGGCATCCTGCTTTACTTTCCAAGCTCTGCCTGGTGGATAGAAGGCCTGAAAACCCTAATTCCTAAATTTCTGACTTCCTCCATTCATACAGTCAATGTGTTACTATGAATGAAATCCTCTCCACCCTCTCTCAGTGGAGGCTGGACTTCCTCAAGACAGTGTTTTGTGCACAGTCTTGTTCCTCGTCCATAGGAATGACTTCTCCGATACTCTGGGAAACCCTATCTTCCTCGATGCAGACGACTCCACATTGTGTTGTACAGTACCCATTCCCTCTTCTAGGCAGACAGCAGCTGCGTCTCTGTGTTGATCTGGAAATAATTCAATTCTGGTCTGATAAATGGAAAACGTCCTACAATCCTGGAAAATTTCACAGTCACACCCTATCGTTCCAGAATTATTGTCAAAACAAATTCACCCTATCTATTTTCTTGGTCATCCACTGGAAGAGGTCCAGTCTCTTGAACCTCTAGGCCTCACCATCAGCCATGACATTTCCTGGGTCCACCACAAAGCAAAGCTGGCCTCCAAAGCCAGCCGCAAATTGGGCATCCTCTGTCAATCCAAGTCTTTCCCTGGAAAACCAGAGCAACTCACAGTCAGTCTGTAAGACCTTTGGCCATAGCTCAAGCAAGTACTACTCTCCCCTATGGGCTGGTGACCCAGTATCACATCTGTTTCTCTTGGATTATGTGGAATATGAAGCTCTCAACGTTATTGGAATCTCCCTTGATGAGGCTGAAGAACAAGGTCTGTTGCTTAAACATTGCAGGTAGGTCGTGGTCTCCTTAAAAATTTCTACCGTCTAATCTCCAACATTGCCTCCTCCACTCTCCCAGTCCTCTGACCCTCCTCAGCAACTTCAGGATGTACACATTCTTCCAGTAACCCTTCCGAGTTAAACATCCAAAATTTAGGCTGATTGCATGCCCCAGCTCTTTTCTTCCTCACTTGTCCTTTCTATGAAACCGCCTTCCATAGGCTGTTCTGTCTCACTCTTCCCTCCAGGGCTTCAAGCAAGCTGTGCACCACGCCATGTCTTGTCATCCTCAATTCCGTCCTATGGTCTTTATTACCCTCATTGATCTTTCCGAACCCAATCATCTCACTCCCTTGTTTCAGTGTTGCCTCCCCTTCTCCTTTTCCTCTTTTCCTGTATGTTCATTCCCTTGATGCTTCTCCCACTGCCAATCTGCCAGTTCAACCTTGCTCTTCCATGAGCTTCACTTCTGTAAATAAAAAAATCCACCAGAATGAGCACAAACAATAATTGCAAAAAGGAAAAAAATCGAGAGAGAAAATTGCCAAAAAATACATAAAGTGAGATTGAGCTGATGAAGAGACTCAAAGTCATAATGAAGAAAAGCATGTACTTCCTCCTGGAGCAGAAGGAGAACAGTCCATATTGAGAGAGTCTGCGGATAAGGCTGTAGAACGTTTTCAAATAAACAGGCCTGCGAGGTTTATAAACAAAGGCCCTTTCCTGAGGGTCCTCGTATACTCATCAGCAACAGACTCTAAACGTGACGGCTGAGCATCACGATCTCCACTCAAAAGAAAGGAATCAATGCTCAATTGAAATAGTTGTAAATATAGTAGTTATAAAGACGATCATAATGAAGAAGCAAGATTTTGACCCAATGAAAGACATCCAGGCACCAATCCAGTTAAGGGATATTTCTAAATTGTTAAACGAGATTGCGAATTGTGAAGTGTCTGTAAGTGTATCTAATGACAGTCCTCTGTTGGGTTTGATGAAACTAGATTGAGTTTCTTCGTGTCTCTTCGCATAGTTCAGGTATATGTCGACCTGAGTTCTTTTACTGAACGCTCGTTTAATTTGGCATACTCCTCAACAGGTGTTCGACTTTACAAGCTTTCCTTTAGACCATCTCTAAAAGTTTGTGTCCGTGGCTGTCACTGTAAGTCACCAGTTTCACGAAATAGAGTCGATACATTCTGACCAATCTTTATCCTACTAACTGTGGACTATCTTTTGAGTGCAGTATTTTTGTTTCAGCAAGTGACCGAATAAAATAAACGGGAAGCTTTTAAAATCCTCACCTGCTGTTGGAGGATTGTGCCAAGGGGGAAGAAGGCAACCTGTGCTCAGCATGCTATTATACAGTCACATGAAAAGGTAAGTACACCGCATGTAAACTTTTGACTTTTTCAACATATTTCAACATACAGCTATTTGATCTTCATTTCAACAATATTGATAGATAAAGGTGATATAATATAACAAATATCATGAAACATTTACATTTTGTAGTCCATTGTATAATTGAAATAAACATAAATGCAAATTTCGCATATGGAAAAAGTAAGCACACCCCGACATTTATCACTACTTCAAATACCTAAAATTAGAATCAGGTGCACCAGCTGAGGTGCAAATGATTAGAACTTCGTTAGAGAGGATCTTGGAGGAACCTGTCTTATTTAAACCTCAGACATTTCGTTTGGTTTGCTCTTTGTTGTTGAAGGTCCCATCTACTTTCTCAACAATCCTCTCCAAGAAGTTCTGTCACTCAAGCTTTTGGGTCTCACTATCTGCCATGATCTTTCTTGGGAAAACCACATTTCCAAGCTGGCCTCCAAAGCCAGTCGCCGACTGGGCATCCTCCGTCGTGCGAAGTCCTTCCTCGGCACACCTGAGCTCCTCACCACATACAAGGCTTTCATCCGCAGCTCAATGGAATACTGTTCTCCCCTATGGGCTGGTGCTCCTGCCTCACACCTGGCTCGGCTTCACGCTGTTGAATCCAAAGCTTTCAAAATCATTGGAATCTCCCGCGATGAAGCTATCTCTGAGGGCCTTTCACTCACTCACCGCAGGCAGGTAGGTGGTCTTTCTGTCTTCTACCGACTCCTCTCCGGCCTTGCTCCCCCAGCTCTCTCCGTGCTCTGTCCCCCAAATATTCCTACAGGTCGCACAAGATCTGCCATCAACCCTCTGATGGTTAAACTGCCGAAATCTCGGCTCTCTGCTCACCTTCACTCTTTCATTCCTCTTTTCTCCCGCCTGTGGAACAAACTCCCACACTCCCTTCAATCCCTCTCCTCCCTCCAGGTCTTTAAAACAGCTGTTCACCACCATCTCTTATCTTCCCCCATCCATAACCTTGATCTTTTCTACCCCCACTAATTCACCCCAGATCCACCTTGTTTGAAATTCCAACTTATTTCCTGGAAATCCTGGCAGTGTCCATATGTTTATACCTCTCCCACCCCCCCCCCTTCACATGCCTCCCCCCCTTCACATGCCTCCCCCCTTCACATGCCTCCCCCCCAAAGCCCTCTCCCTCCCACAGATCTCTCGATGTCTCCATGTCTCTCGGTCCCTGCTCTCAAATGTTGTGTTTGTGTCCTTCCCCCTCTCTCCCCATCTTGTCTACCGCTCCCGATGTTATTTGTTTTATGTGTCTGTTTGTCTTTCTGTGTGATTAATTTTCGCTCTTTCACGAGCCTCGATCTTGTATACAAAAAAAAAAAAAAAAAAAAAAAAAAAAAAAAAAAAAAGTGTGCAGCGTCACCATTCGGAGATCAAAGAGCTCTCTGAGGCCTTCAGGAAGAAGGTTGTAGATGCCTACGAGTCTGGGAAGGGATATACTGTATAAGGATCTCCAAACAATTTGAAATCGATCATTCGACTGTCCGGAAGATCATCTACAAGTGGAGAAGATTCCAAACAACTACCAACTTGTTCAGGCCAGGCCGCCCCAGAAAGTTCAGCCCAAGAGCAGACCGCAAGATGCTGAAAGAAGTCTCTAAGAACCCCAGATTGTCATCACGGGACCTCCAGGCAGCTCTTGCCACTGTTGATGTCAAAGTGCACGAGTCTACCATTAGAAAGAGGCTGCACAAATTTGATCTCCATGGGAGGTGTGCCAGGAGGAAACCTTTGCTGTCCTGAAAGAACATCAGTGCAAGACTATAGTTTGCCAATGAACACCTAGGCAAAGACCAGCACTTCTGGAACAATGTGCTCTGGATAGATGAGTCAAAGGTAGAGCTATTTGTCCACAGTACCAGAAGACATGTTTGGCGAAAACCAAAGACAGCATTTGACCACAAGAACCTGATACCAACTGTAAAGCATGGTGGTGGAATATTATGGTTTGGGGCAGCTTTGCTACATCAGGGCCTGGGCAGCTCACCATCATAGAATCCACTATGAATACTTCATTGTACCAGAGGGTGCTTGAAGATAATATGAGGCCATCTGTCAGAAAGTTGAAGCTCAACCGAAGGAGGACCTTGCAACATGACAATGACCCTAAACATACCAGTAAATCCACCAAGGAATGGCTGAAAAGAAAGAAATGGAGGGTTTTGGAATGGCCAAGTCAAAGCCCAGATCTAAATCCCATCGAGAGGTTGTGGGGATTTGAAACGAGCTGTGCATGCAAGAAACCCCTCAAACATCGCACAGCTGAAAGAATTCTGCATGGAGGAGTGGGGAAAAATTTCTCCCAGTTGATGTCAGAGACTGGTAGACAGTTATAAGAAACCCCTACCTGGGGGTTTTTATTTTTTTTTTTTGTATACTGAATCGAGGCTCGTGAAAGAGCTAAAAGGGTGCCAAAGGTTGTTTCTGCCAAAGGGGCAATACCACCTATTAGAGCCAAGGGTGTACTTAGTTTTTCCACATGCGAAATATGCATTTATGTTTATTTAAGTTATACAATGGACTACAAAATGTAAATGTTTCATGATATATGTTATATTATATCACCTTTATCTATCAATATTGTTGAAATGAAGATCAAATAGCTGTATGTTGAAATATGTTGAAAAAGTCAAAACTTTACATGGGGTGTACTTACTTTTTCACATGACTGTAGATGGTATGTCCACTAAATGTCAATCCAGTTGTCCTATTATCGCAATGACCAATGTTTGAGCATCTCTTCTCGGTGTCAAACATTTCTTTAAAATTTTAGGTCGAAGGATTTTAGGCAATGCAGCTTTACGTTTCGTGCCCATTCTAAGTTGCCCCCAGGGGCATTAAGAATTAACCGTAAAGTGTGCACGGGTGCTATACAGACCCAGACTAGAACAGCACTTGGTAGAATGCAAACCTCCACCATGCTGAATGGTTTATGTTTTGTATCTCACTGATAGGTCAGATCTGGATCCGGACCTGATCCAAAATCTAATCTGCTTGTTCTTGTCACCTAACCAACTCATCCACAAAGTTTTGTCGAAATCCATCCACAACTCTTTGAAATAACGTGATATATATAGTTTCTGGCCCCAATCTCTAAATGGTGAAGAATCATTTGAAAATTTCCTGGATTGTCCTTGATTTAAAGCGATCTGGTCGTCCAGTATAAATCACGTCAACGCCATGTGGACATTATGGAACCGTCCTGCTCGAGATCACCACTGAAATCACCTCGAAAAAGATCTTCTGAGTTAGGCATTCAAATGTGTTATCATGCTCAACAGTCCAAAACATAATGAAACATAGGGTCAATACCCCTGGTGCTCACCTGGTAGAATATCTATATTATAATAGCCGTAGATGATTCTGTCTGTCTGTCTGTCTGTCTGTTGGGCGTCTGTCCGGGGTGTGGCTTACTCGGTTTGCAGAGTAGCTCCACCCATAGCTCCACCCATTCTGGGAGTGACTTCATATAATTATAAACAAATATCCACCATTTTATTAACTCGCATAGCTTTGAGGCCTGTTTTGTAGGCCCGTGGTGTCTTGCTCTCTCTCCCAGTTTTATTTCAAATCAAATTCGATATATCATTTCATTTTTCACAGTCGCTAACATAGTTTTAGACTCGGTTGAAAAAAAACGGGAAGAAAATCCAATGAAAGTTTCCGTTTATAGAACGAAATGAATTCTCAAACGCCTGTAACTTCAAGGCCATTGAGTCTCTCTCATGCCTATATCTCCAATCTAACTCACCATATGATTTCATTTTTATCGATGGTTTTAGACTCGGTGTCAGCAATAATTGAGAACATTCCACACACGCGGGAAAATGCAGTGATATATTTTTAAAAATCGCGTCATGGTGTATCATACACCGCCCAACATGACACCGATGGCAACGTGTCGATATATATTTAAAATTCGCTTTTGCTTTTCCGTTAAGATATAGGCCTATTACTTTTTCGTTTAATGACAGTCGTCACCAAAAAGGTCAACAATGATGCCGACATATATTTCTTCGTTTTTATTTCATTCAACATTATTAGCCGGAAGCAAAATATGTTTCAGGAAATTACCGAGAGATATTTCTTCGTTTTTTTTATTAGTTATGTGCGCATACACTTTAAATAGGTTTATTTGAAATCTTTAATTTTCCACAATATAATTTACTTGCCATTTATCATTTGATGATTACGAGACACCCTCTTGAGGATCGCAGCAATTCATGCGCTGCGTGGAAACTTCTATTTCCAAAATGAATGAGACGATCGATGAAGAACGCAGACTTGAACAGGATGTAGCAAGAAAACGAATGAGACGGGCGAACGAGTCCATCGACGAACGTCAATGCAAACTTGCGGGGTCACCCGTGGGAATCCCACGGGCATGGATGTGTGTGACATTTCGACATATTGAGTTAGATGCTGCACATTCATTTTTACAAAATGGTTACTGGCAAGTCATCAGATCCAGAAATGGTGTAATGAACACAATTTATTTACGCGCAAGCAAGAAAGCAAGACGGGCCGATTTCCGATTCCGACGGGCCGACGGGCGAGACGGGCCGATTTGGAGCAAGAAAAAGAACGAGACGGGAGAAAAACGAGAGAAACGAGACGGGGAAAGCCGATTGGAGAGGCGAGTGAGGAGCGATTGGAGAGGCGAGTGAGGAGCGATTGGAGAGGCGAGTGAGGAGCGATTGGAGAGGCGAGTGAGGAGCGATTGGAGAGGCGAGTGAGGAGCGATTGGAGAGGCGAGTGAGGAGCGATTGGAGATGCGAGTGAGGAGCGATTGGAGAGGCGAGTGAGGAGCGATTGGAGAGGCGAGTGAGGAGCGATTGGAGAGGCGAGTGAGGAGCGATTGGAGAGGCAAGTGAGGAGCGATTGGAGAGGCGAGTGAGGAGCGATTGGAGAGGCGAGTGAGGAGCGATTGGAGAGGCGAGTGAGGAGCGATTGGAGAGGAGGGTGAGGGATTGGAGAGGAGAGGAGTGTGAGGGATTGGAGAGGTGAGGGATTTGAGAGGAGAGGAATGTGAGGGATTGGAGAGGAGAGGAGTGCTAGGTGGAGAGAGGAGAGTGTCAGGTGGAGAGAGGAGAGTGTCAGGTGGAGAGGAGTGAGGGGTCACATATTATGTGAAATAAATAAATTGTGTTCATTACACCATTTCTGGATCTGATGACTTGCCAGTAACCATTTTGTAAAAATGAATGTGCAGCATCTAACTCAATATGTCGAAATGTCACACACGTCCATGCCCGTGGGATTCCCACGGGTGACCCCACTATATTTCTTCATTTTTATTTCATTCAACATTATTATCCGGAAGTAAAGGTTCACATGTTCATTTCACGTGTGCAAAAACAAACTCCATTTCACGTGTGCATGGACATGAAACACAGACGGGAAATTGCTTAGAGATATTTCGTTCGAAGCAATTATACACCGCCCAAATAAAATATTTCACTGATACACCGAGCGAATTTCAGCGAATTTCAGCGAATTTCACCGAGTTTCAGGAAATTACCCAGAGATATTTCTTCGTTTTTATTTCATTAGTTACTAGCAGAAGTACTCAGCGTTGCCGGGCGGGGGAGGGGGGAAGGGCACGTACACTTTAAACATGTATATACATGTGGGATGTGGGATATATACATGTGGGACGTGTGTGTGTGTGTGTGTGTGTGTGTGTGTGCGTGCATATATGTGTATGTGTGTATATATATATGTCTGTGTGTGTGTGTGTGTGTGTGTATGTGTGTATATATATATATATATATATATATATATATATATATATATATATATATATATATATATATATATGTGTGTGTGCATATGTGTGTATGTGTGTGCATGTGTGTCGATGTACATTTGTCTGTACGTGTGTGTGTGCGTGTATGTGTGTATATATGTGTGTGTGTGTTTTTGTGCATGTGTATATATGCGTGTCTGTATGTGTATATGTGTGTGTGTGTGTGTGTGTGTGTGTGTGTGTGTGTGTATATGTGTGTGTGTGTTTGTGTGTGTGTATGTGTGTGTGTGTGTGTGTGTGTGTGTATGTATGTGTGTGTGTGGGTGTACATGTGTGTATGTGTCTATATATGTGTGTGTATATGTGTGTATGTGCATATGTGTATGTGTGTGCATGTGTGTCGGTGTACATGTGTGTGTACACGTGTGTATGTGTGTGTATATATGTGTGTATGTGTATATATGTGTGTGTCTGTATGTGTATATATGTGTGTCTGTATGTGTATATATATGTGTGTGCATGTGTGTGGGTGTACATGTGTGTGTACGTGTGTGTGTGTGTGTGTATGTATGTATATGTGTGTATGTGTATGCATGTGTGTGTGTGTGTCTGTGTATGTGTGTGCATGTGTGTGTATACATATGTGTATATGTATATGTGTGTATGTGTATATGCATGTGTCGGTGTACATGTGTGTGTACGTGTGCGTGCATGTGTGTGTGTGTGTGTGTGTGTGGATGTGTATGTGTGTTTGCGTGTGTGTGTATATATGTGTGTGTGTGTGTATGTGTATATGTGTGTATATGTGTATGTGTGTCAGTGTACGTGTGTGTGTGTGTGTGTGTTTGTGTGGGTGTGTGAATAAGAGAGAGACCGAATTGTGAGATACAGAAATGAAAAAACGAGGTGTGTGTGTGTGTGTGTGTGTGTGTGTGTGTGTTATTGTGAAACTGCATGTGCAGGTGCAGCATCTAACTCAATATGTCGAAATGTCACACACGTCCATGCCCGTGGGATTCCCATGGGTGACCCCACGAGTACAGTATACTGCACTAACTAAAGGTATTTTAAACCAATTTCAATGGTTGCTTGAAGACAGGGCAGCATGTAGAATCATACTAACATAATCACAAGACTTTAAACAAACAAACAAAAAAAATACCTATTTGGGGGGCCAACCCCCCTCTCCCCTCCCCCAACCCCGTATACCTCCTCAGACCCCAATTTTTCTAATGCCTTGAATAAACATTGGTACATCACGGGTGATGAAGGTTGTGGTAATGTTTCATCGAAATTGCATGTGTAGTTTCTGAAAAGAAAGCAAATACCTATTTTGAAGGGTCAAACCTGGACTCACTTTGACCCCCCATCGACCCTCCGAGATTTCGATTTTCTTAGTGCCGTGAACAAACTTCGGTACATCATGGGGGATGAAGGTTGTGGTCAAGTTTCATTAAAATAGTGTGTGTAGTTTCAGAGGAAAAATCAGATTCCTACTTTTGGGGTCAAACCTGGATCCACTTTGACCCCAGTAAACCTCCTTAGACCCAGATTTTTTTGTTATGCCATAAACAAACTTTAGCCACAACACAACAAGTATCATTTGTGCCAAGTTTGGTCACAATCTCTTCAGCGGTTTCGGAAAAGTTGCAAGTGTTTATGAACGGATGGACGGACGACGTGCCATCGCATAAGCTCCCCTGAACTTCCAGGTGAGCCAAAAAGGATCTGGGATTGAAGCCATTTAAGCCTGGATGTGTTAATGAGCTTTCTGATAGAGACTTGGCTACTCATGAGGTCACTTGCAAGGCTCTTCTGCAACGATTTCCCACCATTAAATCAAAACGAAACATGTTTTTTTCGGATGAGTGTGCTATTTACTTCAGCAAATATCCCGGGAATGTTTATTTTTGGTGCAAAGAAAATCCTCATTTTTATGAGGCAATTGAACAGCATCCTCCTCATGTCATGATGTGGGCAGCAATTTCAAAAGATCACTTATCAAGGGCTATATTTTTTCGATACAAGACTCAGGTGCGCTCGTCCTTGTCGTCCTCCTCACCAGTACCCACGTCTCTCAGCGCACACAGACATGCCTGGACCAGCACTAACGAGCCAGTGAAAGGACAATGTGGCCACTCAGCTGATCGCCCAGACCAAGAAGAAAGAATGCACGAGCCGCGACCGTCTGCAGGAACTCGGCACACCCCTGGTGACAACCGTGACTGTTCGCTATCAAAGTCCCAACTCAACAACTCGTAAACTTCGACCGTTCTTTATGAAATCCCGAAGCAGAGAGAGAAAATGTCGGAGACACCAGCCTTTTGTAATCTCGGCTCTGACGTCATTCGACGCTGCCCGTGCCTGCTCCACCAATCCAATAGTCCCATCTTAGCAGTCCTTGCTCGAATTAATCCCGGACCAATCACTGCTCTTCGGGGCGTGGCCTTACGGCCTGCCTGCTTGATGTGGTGATGTGGCGGCTGGCAGTGCCAGCGGTAGTTGCATGTCTTGTTCCGGTTGCTTTATTTAATGTTATTAATGCACAATTGCGGGCTTTGTGTGTGTGCTGCATTGTCATAAAGAACAGAGGGGAAATGACAGAGGTAATTACATACAGGGGATTCATTACCCATAATCCCCAACTAATTAACTTAACCCCACCCCTTTCACAGGGACACTTATACACTTACACGACATACAGTCTACCGGATCCCTTCTTAAATTCATGGGGTTCTTCTTCTTCATCGCGTCATACAGAGCATTGTAATATATACACTTCTACCTGGACTAAGGTCATCATTGTCTACCCCCCACAAACGTAACAATATATACTTACATATTGTTACATTTATGGGAATGTCAATCTTTTACAAAGCATGCATAGACGATTCATGTAATTTAGGGTGTATTGCCCAAGAAATTCCAGTTCAGCTGTGGATCCCCAAATAGGACCTTTTCGTTTTTATTTTTCCTTTTTCTTAAAGTTTACTTCATATCCACTCCCTATCCATTTATATCCATTACGCCATGTGATTTTGATTGTTGGTGGTGGTGCACAAAACGGCTTTGGAAACGATTCAACACTTTTTCTTTGAAGGAAGTAATTGCGGGAAAAGGGTAGGAAGAAGAAGGTATGACCGTGTGTGTGATGTTGTGTCGGCCTTTCGTATCGGATGTATCCGGCCTGTATTGTTGCAATCTGTCATTATTAATTAATTAAGTGCGTCGTCATACTTTTACTCATACTTGTATGATTTGCTTGTTGTATCGTTTTGCATTCTTTGAAGTAAATTGATTGTATTTCATTTTATTTGCTTGACATTTTTCGGATCGGGTTGCAAACTCCCCTGAGCTGCCAGTGTGGGCTCATACCCACTGGTACCCATGTCCTGCCTGCTTTCTTCACGACGCTATCTGATGAAAGCTGCACAATTCGTGATACAACATCCCCTCCCTGACTTTTGATGGAGATTTACAGTTGTAATTCTGAAATTGTTGCAATCATGTAAGCTGGTCATATCAGACGGATACTGGCCTGCACCTCTACTACAGGACTGGGTGGGAGCAAATTTGATTGAAGGCTACAGTGTTAACGATTTGGATATTAAGCTGCTGGAAACTGAGCTCATTCTGGAAGAATTACCACCACTGTTGGATTGTCAGAAAAGGGAAATCTCCAATAACTGCTCAGGACAGTGTAATCAATCTGATTACCTCCACCACCAAAGGTGGACGGGGTTATGTTTTCACCCCTGTCTGTTTGTCTGTGAGCAGAATATCTCACAACGTTGTGGATGGATTCGGACAAAACGTGGTGGACAGTTTGGGTGTGTGACGAGGACAAATTGAATCGATCTTGGGGAAGATCCGGATACTACCAGTGGGTGAAGATATTCACACCCATTGCCTTTTTCACATTTTGTTGTTGCAGCCTAAATTTAAAATGGATTGAATTGAGATTTATTTTGTCACTGATATACACATAATGACCTTATAATGTAAAAATGGATTTTTTTTATTTTATTCTTATGCCCAACCAGCATTTTTATCTGTCAGTTGTTTTCTATTGTGTATAGTTGTGGTCTTTTCACATGGTGTCACTCTCATCTCCACTATTTTGCTTACCAGCTTCACAATAACGTGTGTGTGTGTGTGTGTGTGTGTGTGTGTGTGTGTGTGTGTGTGTGTGTGTGTGTGTGTGTGTGTGTGTGTGTGTGTGTGTGTGTGTGTGTCATCTGCATTTATGGGTGTCAGGAGGTGGAACGGAGTCCTCCCAGGACCCAAAATATCCAAGTCTTCTTTGGTCAGCCTGCGTTCAGCTCAGGGTCTTAATTCCGCCGTTTTGTCCGCTCAGCTCAAATGTGCCTTGTCACAATACAGGTCCGTTTCTGTACAATAAAGCTTATAACTGGGTGTTAGGGTGTGTTAAAACACCCCTTTTGAAGATGTATTTATTTTTAGCGTTATTTACGCTAAAATTTACACAAATACAAGAAACAGGCTAACCTTTGATCGTCCTGTGTTCAGCTCGGGACAATATCTTCTGATCTTATAGTCTATCCAGGCAGTGGAAAATTTAGTTCTTCACAGTTTGCAATTTTCAACTATTGCCTTGTTCAGTAGTGAACTTCTCCTCCCCTCATGTTGCCTTTCCCTCCTCTCCACCCTTCTCTCCCCCACACCTGTCCTCTTCCCCTTCCCCTCCCCTCCCTTCCTCTCTTGCCCTCTCCCACCCCTTTCTGTCTCTCTCCACCATCTCTCTCTATCTCCCCTGCCCTCTCGGTCTCACCACCCCCTTTCTCTCTCCCTTACCCCCTTCTCTCTCTCTTCCCCACCCCTTCCCCTTCCCCCCCCCTCATTCTCGTTCCCCCCTCCCTCCTTCTTCCTTCCCCCTTCCCCCCTTCCCTCACTCTTCTCAGGCCCCACCCACTCCCTCTCCCCTCCTCCCTACGAGAGCCATACAATACTACAGTTCAGCAAACTTTAGACGCCATGTTGTTACTCAACTGTTCATGTGCAGGTATATTTAATTACATGCTATTGGAATGTAACTTTGAGACCTTTAAGATCCCTTAGACTTGCACCTTTTTACAGACCTTTTATATTAGACCCTCAGAGCTTTAACTTTAGACCCTTATTGGAAAGACCCCTTTAGACCCATTAACTCATCAATACCATTAGACACTTTACACCATTTAACCGTCACAACCCTTAAGACCCCATTAGACCCCCCCAAGACCTTTGAGACATGATTCTGTGTGATCCCATATATGTAATAACATGTAATGTCACATGACGTATGCATTTTGGCACGTGCAGATTATTTTATTATTTGGTCCACAACTTGTGTTACATTCATAACAGAAGAGATTGGCCATTATAAGATTGTATTATCATGACATTGGATGTCACGTGGTACAACTCCTGATTTTACTTGGCATGTAATTGATCATTTCAGCACAAAATTAGTGAAATGCTTGGGTGGGTGTTATGTCTGCATCCTGGCATGTTACGTCAGTGATGTGAATTCATGTTTGCTTTACGACAATGTTTTACGGCACACCGGCCATTTTGGGCACGAGTTGACCGACGTTACGTGCATGATTAAAGCAGTCCATTCGACACTCACTGGATTTGATCCTTTGAAACCGATATTATTCTGCTCGGCTTGGAAGATATGAGTGATGCAAGAAAGAAAGCTTTGCTGCTCCACTGCCTGGGTGCGGAAGGCCAGCGGCTATTTGGGACACTGGGCACTGCTTACACATTCGCTACGACCGTGTCCCTCCTGGAAACCCACTTCTCAGCCCCACAGAGTGTTCTTCTATGGTGATTTTTCTTCAGACAGCGTCAACAACTGCCGGGTGAGTCAGTACACCAGTAGGTTGCGAACTTGAGAGGCTTGGCTAGCTCCTCTAAGTTTGGACCCTGCAAGATGAGATAATTCGGGACTTGCTCATCGAAAAAACATCAAGTGCGAAAGTGTGTGAGACTTTTACTTGAACCGGATGATGTATTCTCTCAAACTCTGTGGAAGTTGCATTTCAAGTTGAGTCCGCTGTGGACTGCACAGCTTAACTAGCTGCTTGCAGATGTACCCTACAGCCACACAGCAGGCAGCACAGATGCTGCAGTAGCCCGATAGCTTCGCTGATACAGACCCCGACCCATCTCTGCAGCAAATTCAATGGCAACGTGTGCAACCCCAAGAATACTCTGGAAATTGTGGCTCTGCTTTCCATGCTATGTGAACACCATATTGCCCTACACTAGAGCAGATATGCAGGAACTGTCAAAAACGAAATCATTTTTCAAAAGTGTCGCTCTGCCCCTGCTACTATGACAGCACCACAAAAGCCTCAACCTCCCCACACAGTGCCACCATTGTACACAATGTGGGGTTATAGTGGCTTTCCAGACCGGTGGCTTTCAAGATCTGTGCCATTCATCAAGATGATGATGTGTGTGCGCCTTTGCTATTGCAAACAGGGGCTACAGTGTCTTTGCTCAACCTAGATATGTATAAACGATTTTTCGCTCATCAACCGCTACATCACCTCGCTACTGTCTCTGTCGGTATGGCAACTCCAAAATCGACATTGTGGGCACCCTCAAACTGCCTGTGCTGTGGCACCAAGCACCTGACTATGTTCTCATTCTACATCGCCCGGCATGGTGCCAACCTCCTTGGCCTTGACCTCTTCGCGAAGCTAGGGTTCTCCTTGATGGATACCAGTGGGTCAGCGGTTCTGCTGGTCGCCTCCCCGTGGCAGCAGGAATGGCCCACGCTATTTAATGGACTTGGCTGCCTCACTGCTTTTACCCACCAGCCCCTGCTCAACTCTACGGTGGCCCCGGTCATCCAGCCATGGCGACGCATTCCTCTCGCTCTCTGGGACAAAGCGTCTGCTGAACTCAAGCACCTGTTTGAAGCTGGAATTATCAAACCGGTCAATACGCCACTTGGATTTCCAACTTGGTGGTTCCTAGGAAAAAGTCGGGAGGGCTGCATATCTGTGTGGACTTTTGTGCAGCAAACAGGGCTGTCATCCCACACAAATACCCCCTGCCCACATCTGAGGAACTGGCCCCCCAGGTCTATGGCTCCATGGTTTTTTCTAAACTGGATCTTCACCAGGGATATCTCCAGGTGCCCCTCCACCCCGATAGCAGGGACCTCACAGCATTTGTCACCTACGCTGGATTATTCCGCTACACTAGGATGCCTTTTGGGCTCAGCTCGGCCCCAAGCTGCTTTCTGAAAGTGATGTCCTCCATCCTCGCAGGATTTCCAGCAGTGGCGGTTTACCTAGATAACATTGTTGTACACGGGCCTGATGCATCCATCCACAACAAGCGCCTGCCCAGAGTGTTCGAGGCGCTCACAAAACACAACCTCACATTGAATGGTGAAAAGTGTATGTTTGCTGTGCCGGACATTGAGTTTGTGCGATTTCGCCTGTCAGCAGCATCTCCCTCCATTTCAACATTGAGGCCATCCACCGCATTCTGGAGCCCACATCAGCAACTGAAGTCCCTTCTTTCCTTGGTTTGACAGTCTATTACCTGCTGCTCCTGCCCATATGCTCCACCAAAACAGCACTGCTCCACCAGCTGCTCAGAAAGGACGAGCCCTGGAGTTGGACATCTGCCCGTACTGAGGTTTTCTGCCTCTTAAAGGCTCAGCTTACCATGCCATCTCTCCTAGCTCACTTCAACCTGGCCAGCCACACCCGCGTCATCTGCGATGTGTCAGCTGCTGTTGTGGGGGCTGTGCTATTTCAGCTACAGAATGGCATGGAGAAGCCCATTACCTTTGCCACCCTGGCCCTGACCACTGCAGAGCAAAGGTATTCTGTAGGGGAACACAAAGTGCTGGCCTGCGTCTGGGCTTGTGAGCGGTGGCATGTGTATCTGTATGGCCGTGCATTCACCCTCCAGATCGACTACCAAGCCCTCACAGTTCTGCTGGCTACCTCTGGCACTGGCCACAGACGGCTCCAACTGCATCAGTGGTTTGAACGCCTCCAATACAACTTTCAGCTCCAGTTCATGCCTCGGCGGGACAATGTGGTGGCAGACCTACTCTTCTGCTCCGTTGACACCCCAGCCTCTACCAGCTGCTCTGACAGCACGACCTCATTCAGCTGCTGCACTCTCCTCTCCAAGCCACAGTGTCCCTGCAGGAGTTGCAGCACCATCCTCTCAACGCTCTGCACCTACATTGGGACTAGATGGCAATCCCGTGTGCATGAGGAGCTGATGCCATTCACCCGGGTCAGAGGACCTGTCCTGCTGGACCAACACCTGTGCTGTGCACTGTGGTCCCAAGTGCCCTGCATGCTTGTGTTTTGCAGATGGCACATGAGGGTCATTTGTGCATAGCGAAGTTCAAACGGAGGTGTTGGGACCTGGTGTGGTGGCCAGGGATCGACCGGGACATTAAAACCATGGTAAAGGACATTGAAACCTGTCAGCCCAGACAATTACCCCCTGCCCACATCTGAGAACTGACCACCCAGTTCTAAGGCTCCATGGTTTTTTTCTGTAAAAACAAACCCCCCCCCCCTCTCCTCTCCCCTACCCATTCCCCCCCCCCCCCCACTCACCCTCCCAACACCCTCCTCCCCTCCACTCTTCTTTCTCCCTTCCTCTCTCTCGCCCACTCTCTTCGTATTCCCATCACAAAGCAACACTGCATTACGTTATTGCTCCATTCTGTAAATCTGTATAATATTATTACAGGTTTTTGTATGTATTGCAGTTCATCACTGGATGCTTTGAATACTGCCGAATGACTTGGAAATACTGGAGCTACTGAATATTGGAATACAGAACAGATTAATCGACAGTGCATTGAGTTTGTATTTGGTACATTATAGTAATACATACCGGTACAACATGGAATCACATTTTGTTTATTAACAGGGTGTTAAAGGACCGACCTGGTCTGACAGGATGACCTCCGAGGTACTCATACTCGCATCTGAGCTGTCTCGCCTGGGTTAGAATCCCGACCCAGCTATAAAGCATCATCCCGATGTCTCATTGGCTGGTGAATCATCAATGCGTGTCGTCCCTCCGATGGGCGTTAACCTGGGTGTCCCTTCTTCCGCCATTAGTTCATGGATGTTAAAGTTCCCCATGGTGTTCTTCACAAAGAGTGGGCGAGCTATTGCCGGCATCCTGAACAAATTACAAATTCCTGCCCTAACTACTGCTGGGAAGGCAAGAGCAAACCACCCAGTATAACCCTTGCTCAGGAAGCTGCTTTGGCGGCACGGACGCCCTGTAACTAGTATGGTATATCGGATATCAAATAAAAATTACAACTGAATAGTGAAAGCAAAAAAAACTGAAAAGGAAATTAGAGCCACTTAAAAACGATAGACGTGGACATGCAGAGAGGGGGGAGTTGCGTAGGGAGAGGGATGTGAGGGGAGGGACAGGGGAGGGACAGGGAAGTGGGGAAGAGAAAAAGAGTGTGGTAGGGTGGCGAAAGGGGGAGGGAGAGGGATGTGAGGTGAGGGAGACGGGAATGGGGGAGAGACAGGCGAGTGGGGGCGTGGAGAGAGAGGGAGAGGTGGATACGTTTGCTATCTTTGCCCGTCACTTGGGACGGACACTCTTTCTAATATATATACATATATTGTTACGTTTGTCGGGGGTAGGCAGTGATTACCTTAACGAGGTAGAATTGCATAGATGGTATGCTCCAAATGTCATGTAGCCACCTTGATATACATAAGTCAGGCTGTATGTCGTGTAAGCGCGTATCTTCGTTCCCATTACAAAGGGTGGGGTTATGTTAATTAGTTGGGGATTAATGGTAAATCCCCTGTATGTAATGGCCTCTGTTTGTTTTCCTCTGTTCCTTATGACACACGTGGCACACACACAAGAAAGAAATCGCACATTTACCACACTAAATAAAAGCGACCGGAACCGGGACATTTAACTACCGCTGGTGCCGCAGCCGTCACATCGCAACACAAACAGGAGGTCCGTAAGGGCACGCCCCGAAGAGCAGTGATTGGTCCGGAATTTGGTTCAAGCAAGGACTGCTAAGATGGGGCTATGGGATTGGTCGAGCCGGCACGGATGACGTCAGAGCCTTGAGTACAAAGGAGTTGCAGGGCAGACATTTTGTCTCTTGGGTCCAGACTTTGATAGAGAACAGTCGAGGCTCTTTTGGCTTTGGAGCTTCCTCGCATCTTCTGGCTTTGGTGGTGAATGGTCACAATTTCATATCTCGCTCTGCTTCGGGATTTCACAGCAAGCGGTCAGAGTTCATAGCGCTCCTGTGGGAGGGGAATTCGTTGACAAGCACGTGAACATTTCATAGTGCTCTGTTTGCGCGGGGTTCAGATTGAAGGCATGGCCGTGTTTTCTTTTTCTTGGCACGTCGGTGTTGGTGAACGAGATCGTGATGACGAGCGCGGCTGGAGCGACCGAGCGGGTGCGGCCTGTTCGCTTCGCGCACGGAGCCAGGAGTTGAGCGGACCGCACAGCGAGGCCTAGTTCCCGCCCACGGGCAGTGCAGCCTGTGGTTTCCCGCGCAAGGACATACAGGCCTGTGACGATCTGAGGCTATTCCTGAGTGAATTGATTCCTGAGTTGAGTTGATTGATTAATCCAGTCGTGAAGACGTCGGATGGAAGCCGTCCAGCCAAGTTCATCATCCTCCTTTCCCTCGCGTATAAAGAATACCGTCATTTTTGGATTGAACACCTTGGGGTAAAGCTCGTTTGGTCATCCGTGTCGCCCTGCCGTGTTCACTACAGGGTAGGCACATGACTATATATATATATATATATATATATATATATATATATATATATATATATATATATATATATATATATATATATATATATATATATATATATTGTTACGGATTCGTCACTTCCGTTGTTGTGGTTTTCATCCACTGTAAACATTGTTGATTCCATGTACTATTATTGTTTTCAAAAGGTTTATTGTTTATGAACTGTTTTCAAAAGGTGAAAAAGTTAGAGTTAAAAGAAACCGGAAACCGGATCGGGAACCTGGATGACGACGAAGAGGAAGAAGAAAAAGAAGGCGGAGCGGAGCGCGCGAGAAGGTTTTTCTTTGCTTCACATCAGCCGTTTTCACCGCATTCAGACGTGTGTGTGTGTGTGTGTGTGTGTGTGTGTGTGTGTGTGTGTGTGTGTGTGTGTGTGTGTGTGTGTGTGTGTGTGTGTGTGTGTGTGTGTGTGTGTGTGTGTGTGTGTGTGTGTGTGTGTGTGTGTGTGTGTGTGTGTGTGTGTGCGTGCGCGCAACGCGGATTTTGAAGGTAAATCTGAGGTTTGCCGACTGTGAGCTGTGGAACGTCCATACCCGAGGGTGTGATTTCCCAGTCGCCTGGAGGGCGCCTTTGGATTTCCCAGTCGCCTGGAGGGCACCTTTGCACTGCTTTGGCAGCAGGACTGTAACTGCCAACCCAACGGGATTCTGGTCTCGATTGGACATTGATCTGACGATCGCTGGAGCGGATCGACTTTGGCTTGAAGCTGGGGAATAGAGAAAGCTTCGGGTTGTTAACAGGAACTAACCCGATTGGAGCGGTTGTGATCGTGCCACGCTTACCCAATGGAGAAATCACTAAGACGGTCGAATTACGAGGAAACAGGAAGAACAAGTAATTTATTACACACTTTGTACAATGAAGAAGAAGAAGCAATGTACAGTGAAGAAGAAGAAGCAGATACACAGGGCAGCCTTATAACAGTCTTAACTTATCCCTGGACACGGGCCCGTTCACACTCAGACTCAGACTCACACGGGGGTTGTAGATGGTCGGGTTGAGGGTCCACAGATGACGTCCACAGCTCGCTCCGGTCCCCGACTCGTACCACGAAGAAGAAGGTAGACGGCAGGCCGGCTCTCCGCGTGTCGTTGGTGCGGATCGGACAATTATCGGGGGGATCGGTAAGCTGGGCGATTACACTGGCGTGGCTGCGTACGCAATAGATATATCGGCGCTTTATACGCGTTCCCAGTATAGTTCAATACAATGCGCCGCTTTCCCAAGTCCTCTGCAATGCGCCGCTCCAGCAATGCTTTCACAACGACAAGTCTTTTAACACAGGGCGCTCTCCAATCAGGCCTCTTTCAATAGTCCTTCACGCGAGTCCTCTCCGCACAGTCCTTTTACGCTCTTCACTTGCGAGTCCTTTGTGATCAACGATCGCAGTTGCGTCAGTCCTGGTGAGGGCTTTGCGCACGCGTTTTTATAGTTCTAACGTTCTAAGGTGACCTACGTGTTTCATGTGGACTAACTATGGGGGCAAAACCTTTAACCGTTATTACTCAAATATGTACACTTTCTCAGAACCGCAA
>NW_027617806.1:0-96535 GCF_964187855.1 Myxine glutinosa
TGTTGAAAACCACTTTTCGCACTTGTGTTAGTGTTGAAAAACGACTTTTCGCACTTGTGTTGGTGCAGGAAACCACTTTTGCACTTGTATTAGTGTGGAAAAACCACTTTTCGCACTTGTGTTAGTGTTGAAAAACCACTTTTTGCACTTGTGTTAGTGTTGAAAAACCACTTTTCGCACTTGTGTTAGTGTTGAAAAACCACTTTTTGCACTTGTGTTAGTGTTGAAAAACCACTTTTCGCACTTGTGTTGGTGCAGGAAACCACTTTTGCACTTGTATTAGTGTGGAAAAACCACTTTTCGCACTTGTGTTAGTGTTGAAAAACCACTTTTCGCACTTGTGTTAGTGTTGAAAAACTACTTTTCGCACTTGCGTTAGTGTTGAAAAACCACTTTTCGCACTTTTGTTAGTGTTGAAAAACCACTTTTCGCACTTGTGTTGGTTCAGGAAACCACTTTTTGCACTTGTGTTAGTGTTGAAAAACCACTTTTCGCACTTGTGTTAGTGTTGAAAAACCACTTTTCGCACTTGTGTTGGTGCAGGAAACCACTTTTGCACTTGTATTAGTGTGGAAAAAACATTTTTTGCACTTGTGATAGTGTTGAAAAACCACTTTTCGCACTTGTGTTAGTGTTGAAAAACGAATTTTCGCACTTGTGTTAGTGTTGAAAAACCACTTTTTGCACTTGTGTTAGTGTTGAAAAACCACTTTTTGCACTTGTGTTAGTGTTGAAAAACCACTTTTCGCACTTGTGTTGGTGCAGGAAACCACTTTTGCACTTGTATTAGTGTGGAGAAACCACTTTTCGCACTTGTGTTAGTGTTGAAAAACCACTTTTCGCACTTGTGTTAGTGTTGAAAAACTACTTTTCGCACTTGCGTTAGTGTTGAAAAAACACTTTTCGCACTTTTGTTAGTGTTGAAAAACCACTTTTCGCACTTGTGTTGGTTCAGGAAACCACTTTTCGCACTTGTGTTAGTGTTGAAAAACCACTTTTCGCACTTGTGTTAGTGTTGAAAAACCACTTTTCGCACGTGTGTTAGTGTTGAAAAACCACTTTTCGCACTTGTGTTGGTGCAGGAAACCACTTTTGCACTTGTATTAGTGTGGAAAAACCACTTTTCGCACTTGTGTTAGTGTTGAAAAAACACTTTTTGCACTTGTGTTAGTGTTGAAAAACCACTTTTCGCACTTGTGTTGGTGCAGGAAACCACTTTTGCACTTGTATTAGTGTGGAAAAACCACTTTTCGCACTTGTGTTAGTGTTGAAAAACCACTTTTCGCACTTGTGTTAGTGTTGAAAAACTACTTTTCGCACTTGCGTTAGTGTTGAAAAACCACTTTTCGCACTTTTGTTAGTGTTGAAAAACCACTTTTCGCACTTGTGTTGGTTCAGGAAACCACTTTTTGCACTTGTGTTAGTGTTGAAAAACCACTTTTCGCACTTGTGTTAGTGTTGAAAAACCACTTTTCGCACTTGTGTTAGTGTTGAAAAGCCACTTTTCGCACTTGTGTTGGTGCAGGAAACCACTTTTGCACTTGTATTAGTGTGGAAAAACCACTTTTCGCACTTGTGTTAGTGTTGAAAAACCACTTTTCGCACTTGTGTTAGTGTTGAAAAACCACTTTTCGCACTTGTGTTAGTGTTGAAAAACCACTTTTCGCACTTGTGTTAGTGTTGAAAAACCACTTTTCGCACTTGTGTTGGTGCAGGAAACCACTTTTGCACTTGTATTAGTGTGGAAAAAACACTTTTTGCACTTGTGATAGTGTTGAAAAACCACTTTTCGCACTTGTGTTAGTGTTGAAAAACCACTTTTCGCACTTGTGTTGGTGCAGGAAACCACTTTTGCACTTGTATTAGTGTGGAAAAACCACTTTTCACACTTGTGTTAGTGTTGAAAAACCACATTTCGCACTTGTGTTAGTGTTGAAAAACCACTTTTCGCACTTGTGTTGGTGCAGGAAACCACTTTTGCACTTGTATAAGTGTGGAAAAAACACTTTTCACACTTGTGTTAGTGTTGAAAAACCACTTTTCGCACCTGTGTTGGTGCAGGAAACCACTTTTGCACTTGTATTAGTGTGGAAAAAACACTTTTTGCACTTGTGATAGTGTTGAAAAACCACTTTTTGCACTTGTGTTAGTGTTGAAAAACCACTTTTCGCACTTGTGTTGGTGCAGGAAACCACTTTTGCACTTGTATTAGTGTGGAAAAAACACTTTTTGCACTTGTGTTAGTGTTGAAAAACCACTTTTCGCACTTGTGTTAGTGTTGAAAAACCACTTTTCGCACTTGTGTTAGTGTTGAAAAACCACTTTTCGCACTTGTGTTGGTGCAGGAAACCAGTTTTGCACTTGTATTAGTGTGGAAAAAACATTTTTTGCACTTGTGATAGTGTTGAAAAACCACTTTTCGCACTTGTGTTAGTGTTGAAAAACGACTTTTCGCACTTGTGTTGGTGCAGGAAACCACTTTTGCACTTGTATTAGTGTGGAAAAACCACTTTTCGCACTTGTGTTAGTGTTGAAAAACCACTTTTTGCACTTGTGTTAGTGTTGAAAAACCACTTTTCGCACTTGTGTTAGTGTTGAAAAACCACTTTTTGCACTTGTGTTAGTGTTGAAAAACCACTTTTCGCACTTGTGTTGGTGCAGGAAACCACTTTTGCACTTGTATTAGTGTGGATAAAACCACTTTTCGCACTTGTGTTAGTGTTGAAAAACCACTTTTCGCACTTGTGTTAGTGTTGAAAAACTACTTTTCGCACTTGCGTTAGTGTTGAAAAACCACTTTTCGCACTTTTGTTAGTGTTGAAAAACCACTTTTCGCACTTGTGTTGGTTCAGGAAACCACTTTTTGCACTTGTGTTAGTGTTGAAAAACCACTTTTCGCACTTGTGTTAGTGTTGAAAAACCACTTTTCGCACTTGTGTTGGTGCAGGAAACCACTTTTGCACTTGTATTAGTGTGGAAAAAACATTTTTTGCACTTGTGATAGTGTTGAAAAACCACTTTTCGCACTTGTGTTAGTGTTGAAAAACGAATTTTCGCACTTGTGTTGGTGCAGGAAACAATTTTTGCACTTGTATTAGTGTGGAAAAACCACTTTTCGCACTTGTGTTAGTGTTGAAAAACCACTTTTTGCACTTGTGTTAGTGTTGAAAAACCACTTTTCGCACTTGTGTTGGTGCAGGAAACCACTTTTGCACTTGTATTAGTGTGGAAAAACCACTTTTCGCACTTGTGTTAGTGTTGAAAAACCACTTTTCGCACTTGTGTTAGTGTTGAAAAACTACTTTTCGCACTTGCGTTAGTGTTGAAAAAACACTTTTCGCACTTTTGTTAGTGTTGAAAAACCACTTTTCGCACTTGTGTTGGTTCAGGAAACCACTTTTCGCACTTGTGTTAGTGTTGAAAAACCACTTTTCGCACTTTTGTTAGTGTTGAAAAACCACTTTTCGCACGTGTGTTAGTGTTGAAAAACCACTTTTCGCACTTGTGTTGGTGCAGGAAACCACTTTTGCACTTGTATTAGTGTGGAAAAACCACTTTTCGCACTTGTGTTAGTGTTGAAAAAACACTTTTTGCACTTGTGTTAGTGTTGAAAAACCACTTTTCGCACTTGTGTTGGTGCAGGAAACCACTTTTGCACTTGTATTAGTGTGGAAAAACCACTTTTCGCACTTGTGTTAGTGTTGAAAAACCACTTTTCGCACTTGTGTTAGTGTTGAAAAACTACTTTTCGCACTTGCGTTAGTGTTGAAAAACCACTTTTCGCACTTGTGTTAGTGTTGAAAAACCACTTTTCGCACTTGTGTTGGTGCAGGAAACCACTTTTGCACTTGTATTAGTGTGGAAAAACCACTTTTCGCACTTGTGTTAGTGTTGAAAAACCACTTTTCGCACTTGCGTTAGTGTTGAAAAACCACTTTTCGCACTTGTGTTAGTGTTGAAAAACCACTTTTCGCACTTGTGTTGGTGCAGGAAACCACTTTTGCACTTGTATTAGTGTGGAAAAAACATTTTTTGCACTTGTGATAGTGTTGAAAAACCACTTTTCGCACTTGTGTTAGTGTTGAAAAACGACTTTTCGCACTTGTGTTGGTGCAGGAAACCACTTTTGCACTTGTATTAGTGTGGAAAAACCACTTTTCGCACTTGTGTTAGTGTTGAAAAACCACTTTTTGCACTTGTGTTAGTGTTGAAAAACCACTTTTCGCACTCGTGTTAGTGTTGAAAAACCACTTTTTGCACTTGTGTTAGTGTTGAAAAACCACTTTTCGCACTTGTGTTGGTGCAGGAAACCACTTTTGCACTTGTATTAGTGTGGAAAAACCACTTTTCGCACTTGTGTTAGTGTTGAAAAACTACTTTTCGCACTTGCGTTAGTGTTGAAAAACCACCTTTCGCACTTTTGTTAGTGTTGACAAACCACTTTTCGCACTTGTGTCGGTTCAGGAAACCACTTTTCGCACTTGTGTTAGTGTTGAAAAACCACTTTTCGCACTTGTGTTAGTGTTGAAAAACCACTTTTTGCACGTGTGTTAGTGTTGAAAAACCACTTTTCGCACTTGTGTTGGTGCAGGAAACCACTTTTGCACTTGTATTAGTGTGGAAAAACCACTTTTCGCACTTGTGTTAGTGTTGAAAAACCACTTTTCGCACTTGTGTTAGTGTTGAAAAACCACTTTTTGCACTTGTGTTGGTGCAGGAAACCACTTTTGCACTTGTATTAGTGTTGAAAAACCACTTTTCGCAACTGTGTTAGTGTTGAAAAACCACTTTTCGCACTTGTGTTAGTGTTGAAAAACCACTTTTCGCACTTGTGTTGGTGCAGGAAACCACTTTTGCACTTGTATTAGTGTGGAAAAAACACTTTTTGCACTTGTGTTAGTGTTGAAAAACCACTTTTCGCACTTGTGTTAGTGTTGAAAAACCACTTTTCGCACTTGTTAGTGTTGAAAAACCACTTTTCGCACTTGTGTTGGTGCAGGAAACCACTTTTGCACTTGCATTAGTGTGGAAAAAACACTTTTTGCACTTGTGATAGTGTGGAAAAACCACTTTTCACACTTGTGTTAGTGTTGAAAAACCACTTTTCGCACTGGTGTTGGTGCAGGAAACCACTTTTGCACTTGTATTAGTGTGGAAAAAACACTTTTTGCACTTGCGATAGTGTTGAAAAACCACTTTTCGCACTTGTGTTAGTGTTGAAAAACCACTTTACGCACTTGTGTTGGTGCAGGAAACCACTTTTGCACTTGTGTTAGTGTGGAAAAACCACTTTTCGCACTTGTGTTAGTGTTGAAAAACCACTTTTCGCACTTGTGTTAGTGTTGAAAAACTACTTTTCGCACGTGTGTTAGTGTTGAAAAACCACTTTTCGCACTTGTGTTGGTGCAGGAAACCACTTTTGCACTTGTATTAGTGTGGAAAAACCACTTTTCGCACTTGTGTTAGTGTTGAAAAACCACTTTTCGCACTTGTGTTGGTGCAGGAAACCACTTTTTGCACTTGTATTAGTATGGAAAAACCACTTTTCGCACTTGTGTTAGTGTTGAAAAACCACTTTTAGCACTTGTGTTAGTGTTGAAAAACCACTTTTCGTACTAGTGTTAGTGTTGAAAAACCACTTTTCGCACTTGTGTTGGTGCAGGAAACCACTTTTGCACTTGCATTAGTGTGGAAAAAACACTTTTTGCACTTGTGATCGTGTTGAAAAACCACTTTTCGCACTTGTGTTAGTGTTGAAAAACCACTTTTCGCACTTGTGTTGGTGCAGGAAACCACTTTTGCACTTGTATTAGTGTGGAAAAACCACTTTTCGCACTTTGATAGTGTTGAAAAACCACTTTTCGCACTTGTGTTAGTGTTGAAAAACCACTTTTCGCACTTGTGTTAGTGTTGAAAAACCACTTTTCGCACTTGTGTTAGTGTTGAAAAACCACTTTTCGCACTTGTATTAGTGTGGAAAAAACACTTTTTGCACTTGTGATAGTGTTGAAAAACCACTTTTCGCACTTGTGTTAGTGTTGAAAAACCACTTTTCGCACTTGTGTTGGTGCAGGAAACCACTTTTGCACTTGTTTTAGTGTGGAAAAACCACTTTTCGCACTTGTGTTAGTGTTGAAAAACCACTTTTCGCACTTGTGTTAGTGTTGAAAAACCACTTTTCGCACGTGTGTTAGTGTTGAAAAACCACTTTTCGCACTTGTGTTGGTGCAGGAAACCACTTTTGCACTTGTATTAGTGTGGAAAAACCACTTTTCGCACTTGTGTTAGTGTTGAAAAACCACTTTTCGCACTTGTGTTAGTGTTGAAAAACCACTTTTCGCACTTGTGTTGGTGCAGGAAACCACTTTTGCACTTGTATTAGTGTGGAAAAAACACTTTTTGCACTTGTGATAGTGTTGAAAAACCACTTTTCGCACTTGTGTTAGTGTTGAAAAACCACTTTTCGCACTTGTGTTGGTGCAGGAAACCACTTTTGCACTTGTATTAGTGTGGAAAAACCACTTTTCACACTTGTGTTAGTGTTGAAAAACCACATTTCGCACTTGTGTTAGTGTTGAAAAACCACTTTTCGCACTTGTGTTGGTGCAGGAAACCACTTTTGCACTTGTATAAGTGTGGAAAAAACACTTTTCACACTTGTGTTAGTGTTGAAAAACCACTTTTCGCACCTGTGATGGTGCAGGAAACCACTTTTGCACTTGTATTAGTGTGGAAAAAACACTTTTTGCACTTGTGATAGTGTTGAAAAACCACTTTTTGCACTTGTGTTAGTGTTGAAAAACCACTTTTCGCACTTGTGTTGGTGCAGGAAACCACTTTTGCACTTGTATTAGTGTGGAAAAAACACTTTTTGCACTTGTGTTAGTGTTGAAAAACCACTTTTCGCACTTGTGTTAGTGTTGAAAAACCACTTTTCGCACTTGTGTTAGTGTTGAAAAACCACTTTTCGCACTTGTGTTGGTGCAGGAAACCACTTTTGCACTTGTATTAGTGTGGAAAAAACATTTTTTGCACTTGTGATAGTGTTGAAAAACCACTTTTCGCACTTGTGTTAGTGTTGAAAAACGACTTTTCGCACTTGTTGGTGCAGGAAACCACTTTTGCACTTGTATTAGTGTGGAAAAACCACTTTTCGCACTTGTGTTAGTGTTGAAAAACCACTTTTTGCACTTGTGTTAGTGTTGAAAAAACCACTTTTCGCACTTGTGTTAGTGTTGAAAAACCACTTTTTGCACTTGTGTTAGTGTTGAAAAACCACTTTTCGCACTTGTGTTGGTGCAGGAAACCACTTTTGCACTTGTATTAGTGTGGAAAAACCACTTTTCGCACTTGTGTTAGTGTTGAAAAACCACTTTTCGCACTTGTGTTAGTGTTGAAAAACTACTTTTCGCACTTGCGTTAGTGTTGAAAAACCACTTTTCGCACTTTTGTTAGTGTTGAAAAACCACTTTTCGCACTTGTGTTGGTTCAGGAAACCACTTTTGCACTTGTATTAGTGTGGAAAAAACACTTTTTGCACTTGTGATAGTGTTGAAAAACCACTTTTCGCACTTGTGTTAGTGTTGAAAAACCACTTTTCGCACTTGTGTTGGTGCAGGAAACCACTTTTCCACTTGTATTCGTGTAGAAAAACCACTTTTCGCACTTGTGTTAGTGTTGAAAAACCACTTTTCGCACTTGTGTTAGTGTTGAAAAACCACTTTTCACACTTGTGTTGGTGCAGGAAACCACATTTGCATTTGTATTAGTGTGGAAAAAACACGTTTTGCACTTGTGATAGTGTTGAAAAACCACTTTTCGCACCTGTGTTAGTGTTGAAAAACCACTTTTCGCACCTGTGTTAGTGTTGAAAAACCACTTTTCGCACTTGTGTTGGTGCAGGATACCACTTTTGCACTTGTATTAGTGTGGAAAAAACACTTTTCGCACTTGTGTTAGTGTTGAAAAACAACTTTTCGCACTTGTGTTATAGTGTTGAAAAGCCACTTTTCGCACTTGTGTTGGTGCAGGAAACCACTTTTGCACTTGTATTAGTGTGGAAAAAACACTTTTCGCACTTGTGTTAGTGTTGAAAAACCACTTTTCGCACTTGTGCTAGTGTTGAAAAACCACTTTTCGCACTTGTGTTAGTGTTGAAAAACCACTTTTCGCACTTGTGTTGGTGCAGGAAACCACTTTTCCACTTGTATTCGTGTGGAAAAACCACTTTTCGCACTTGTGTTAGTGTTGAAAAACCACTTTTCGCACTTGTGTTAGTGTTGAAAAACCACTTTTCACACTTGTGTTGGTGCAGGAAACCACATTTGCATTTGTATTAGTGTGGAAAAAACACGTTTTGCACTTGTGATAGTGTTGAAAAACCACTTTTCGCACCTGTGTTAGTGTTGAAAAACCACTTTTCGCACCTGTGTTAGTGTTGAAAAACCACTTTTCGCACTTGTGTTGGTGCAGGATACCACTTTTGCACTTGTATTAGTGTGGAAAAACCACTTTTCGCACTTGTGTTAGTGTTGAAAAACAACTTTTCGCACTTGTGTTAGTGTTGAAAAGCCACTTTTCGCACTTGTGTTTGCACTTGTATTAGTGTGGAAAAAACACTTTTCGCACTTGTGTTAGTGTTGAAAAACCACTTTTCGCACTTGTGCTAGTGTTGAAAAACCACTTTTCGCACTTGTGTTAGTGTTGAAAAACCACTTTTCGCACTTGTGTTAGTGTTGAAAAAACCACTTTTCGCACTTGTGTTAGTGTTGAAAAACCACTTTTCGCACTTGTGTTGGTGCAGGAACCCACTTTTGCACTTGTATTAGTGTGGAAAAACACTTTTGCACTTGAGATAGTGTTGAAAAACCACTTTTCGCACTTGTGTTAGTGTTTGAAACCAACCACTTTTCGCACTTGAGTTAGTGTTGAAAAACCACTTTTCGCACTTGTGTTAGTGTTGAAAAACCACTTTTCGCACTTGTTGTTAGTGTTGAAAAACCACTTTTCGCACTTGTGTTAGTGTTGAAAAACCACTTTTCGCACTTGTGTTGGTGCAGGAAACCACTTTTGCACTTGTATTAGTGTGGAAAAACCACTTTTCGCACTTGTGTTAGTGTTGAAAAACCACTTTTCGCACTTGTGTTAGTGTTGAAAAACCACTTTTTCGCACTTTGTGTTAGTGTTGAAAAACCACTTTTCGCACTTATGTTAGTGTTGAAAAACCACTTTTCGCACTTGTGTTGGTCCAGGAAACCACTTTTACACTTGTATTAGTGTGGAAAAACCACTTTTCGCACTTGTGTTAGTGTTGAAAAACCACTTTTCGCACTTGTGTTAGTGTTGAAAAACCACTTTTCGCACTTGTGTTAGTGTTGAAAAACCACTTTTCGCACTTGTGTTGGTGCAGGAAACCACTTTTGCACTTGTATTAGTGTGGAAAAAACACTTTTTGCACTTGTGATAGTGTTGAAAAACCACTTTTTCGCACTTGTGTTAGTGTTGAAAAACCACTTTTCGCACTTGTGTTAGTGTTGAAAAACCACTTTTTCGCACTTGTGTTAGTGTTGAAAAACCACTTTTCCGCACTTGTGTTGATGCAGGAAACCACTTTTGCACTTGCATTAGTGTGGAAAAACCACTTTTCGCACTTGTGTTAGTGTTGAAAAACCACTTTTCGCACTTGTGTTAATGTTGAAAAACCACTTTTCGCACTTGTGTTAGTGTTGAAAAACCACTTTTCGCACTTGTGTTAGTGTTGAAAAACCACTTTTCGCACTTGTGTTGGTGCAGGAAACCACTTTTGCACTTGTATTAGTGTGGAAAAACCACTTTTCGCACTTGTGTTAGTGTTGAAAAACCACTTTTCGCACTTGTGTTAGTGTTGAAAAACCACTTTTCACACTTGTGTTGGTGCAGGAAACCACATTTGCACTTGTATTAGTGTGGAAAAACCACTTTTCGCACTTGTGTTAGTGTTGAAAAACCACTTTTCGCACTTGTGTTAGTGTTGAAAAACCACTTTTCGCACTTGTGTTGGTGCAGGAAACCACTTTTGCACTTGTATTAGTGTGGAAAAAAACACTTTTTGCACTTGTGATAGTGTTGAAAAAACCACTTTTCGCACTTGTGTTAGTGTTGAAAAACCACTTTTCGCACTTGTGTTGGTGCAGGAAACCACTTTTGCACTTGTATTAGTGTGGAAAAACCACTTTTCGCACTTGTGTTAGTGTTGAAAAACCACATTTTCGCACTTGTGTTAGTGTTGAAAAACCACTTTTCGCACTTGTGTTGGTGCAGGAAACCACTTTTGCACTTGTATAAGTGTGGAAAAAACACTTTTCACACTTGTGTTAGTGTTGAAAAACCACTTTTCGCACCTGTGATGGTGCAGGAAACCACTTTTTGCACTTGGTATTAGTGTGGAAAAAACACTTTTGCACTTGTGATAGTGTTGAAAAACCACTTTTTGCACGTGTTAGTGTTGAAAAACCACTTTTCGCACTTGTGTTGGTGCAGGAAACCACTTTTCCACTTGTATTAGTGTGGAAAAACCACTTTTCGCACTTGTGTTAGTGTTGAAAAACCACTTTTCGCACTTGTGTTAGTGTTGAAAAACCACTTTTCGCACTTGTGTTAGTGTTGAAAAACCACTTTTCGCACTTGTGTTAGTGTTGAAAAACCACTTTTCGCACTTATGTTAGTGTTGAAAAACCACTTTTCGCACTTGTGTTGGTCCAGGGAAACCACTTTTACACTTGTATTAGTGTGGAAAAACCACTTTTCGCACTTGTGTTAGTGTTGAAAAAACCACTTTTCGCACTTGTGTTAGTGTTGAAAAACCACTTTTCGCACTTGTGTTAGTGTTGAAAAACCACTTTTCGCACTTGTGTTGGTGCAGGAAACCACTTTTGCACTTGTATTAGTGTGGAAAAAAACACTTTTTGCACTTGTGATAGTGTTGAAAAACCACTTTTTCGCACTTGTGTTAGTGTTGAAAAACCACTTTTCGCACTTGTGTTAGTGTTGAAAAACCACTTTTCGCACTTGTGTTAGTGTTGAAAAACCACTTTTCGCACTTGTGTTGATGCAGGAAACCACTTTTGCACTTGCATTAGTGTGGAAAAACCACTTTTCGCACTTGTGTTAGTGTTGAAAAAACCACTTTTCGCACTTGTGTTTAATGTTGAAAAACCACTTTTCGCACTTGTGTTAGTGTTGAAAAACCACTTTTCGCACTTGTGTTAGTGTTGAAAAACCACTTTTCGCACTTGTGTTGGTGCAGGAAACCACTTTTGCACTTGTATTAGTGTGGAAAAACCACTTTTCGCACTTGTGTTAGTGTTGAAAAACCACTTTTCGCACTTGTGTTAGTGTTGAAAAACCACTTTTCACACTTGTGTTGGTGCAGGAAACCACATTTGCACTTGTATTAGTGTGGAAAAACCACTTTTCGCACTTGTGTTAGTGTTGAAAAACCACTTTTCGCACTTGTGTTAGTGTTGAAAAACCACTTTTCGCACTTGTGTTGGTGCAGGAAACCACTTTTGCACTTGTATTAGTGTGGAAAAAACACTTTTTGCACTTGTGATAGTGTTGAAAAACCACTTTTCGCACTTGTGTTAGTGTTGAAAAACCACTTTTCGCACTTGTGTTGGTGCAGGAAACCACTTTTGCACTTGTATTAGTGTGGAAAAACCACTTTTCGCACTTGTGTTAGTGTTGAAAAACCACATTTCGCACTTGTGTTAGTGTTGAAAAACCACTTTTCGCACTTGTGTTGGTGCAGGAAACCACTTTTGCACTTGTATAAGTGTGGAAAAAACACTTTTCACACTTGTGTTAGTGTTGAAAAACCACTTTTCGCACCTGTGATGGTGCAGGAAACCACTTTTGCACTTGTATTAGTGTGGAAAAAACACTTTTTGCACTTGTGATAGTGTTGAAAAACCACTTTTTGCACGTGTTAGTGTTGAAAAACCACTTTTCGCACTTGTGTTGGTGCAGGAAACCACTTTTGCACTTGTATTAGTGTGGAAAAAACACTTTTCGCACTTGTGTTAGTGTTGAAAAACCACTTTTCGCACTTGTGTTAGTGTTGAAAAACCACTTTTCGCACTTGTGTTAGTGTTGAAAAACCACTTTTCGCACTTGTGTTGGTGCAGGAAACCACTTTTGCACTTGTATTAGTGTGGAAAAAACATTTTTTGCACTTGTGATAGTGTTGAAAAACCACTTTTCGCACTTGTGTTAGTGTTGAAAAACGACTTTTCGCACTTGTTGGTGCAGGAAACCACTTTTGCACTTGTATTAGTGTGGAAAAACCACTTTTCGCACTTGTGTTAGTGTTGAAAAACCACTTTTTGCACTTGTGTTAGTGTTGAAAAACCACTTTTCGCACTTGTGTTAGTGTTGAAAAACCACTTTTTGCACTTGTGTTAGTGTTGAAAAACCACTTTTCGCACTTGTGTTGGTGCAGGAAACCACTTTTGCACTTGTATTAGTGTGGAAAAACCACTTTTCGCACTTGTGTTAGTGTTGAAAAACCACTTTTCGCACTTGTGTTAGTGTTGAAAAACTACTTTTCGCACTTGCGTTAGTGTTGAAAAACCACTTTTCGCACTTTTGTTAGTGTTGAAAAACCACTTTTCGCACTTGTGTTGGTTCAGGAAACCACTTTTGCACTTGTATTAGTGTGGAAAAAACACTTTTTGCACTTGTGATAGTGTTGAAAAACCACTTTTCGCACTTGTGTTAGTGTTGAAAAACCACTTTTCGCACTTGTGTTGGTGCAGGAAACCACTTTTCCACTTGTATTCGTGTGGAAAAACCACTTTTCGCACTTGTGTTAGTGTTGAAAAACCACTTTTCGCACTTGTGTTAGTGTTGAAAAACCACTTTTCACACTTGTGTTGGTGCAGGAAACCACATTTGCATTTGTATTAGTGTGGAAAAAACACGTTTTGCACTTGTGATAGTGTTGAAAAACCACTTTTCGCACCTGTGTTAGTGTTGAAAAACCACTTTTCGCACCTGTGTTAGTGTTGAAAAACCACTTTTCGCACTTGTTTTGGTGCAGGATACCACTTTTGCACTTGTATTAGTGTGGAAAAAACACTTTTCGCACTTGTGTTAGTGTTGAAAAACAACTTTTCGCACTTGTGTTATAGTGTTGAAAAGCCACTTTTCGCACTTGTGTTGGTGCAGGAAACCACTTTTGCACTTGTATTAGTGTGGAAAAAACACTTTTCGCACTTGTGTTAGTGTTGAAAAACCACTTTTCGCACTTGTGCTAGTGTTGAAAAACCACTTTTCGCACTTGTGTTAGTGTTGAAAAACCACTTTTCGCACTTGTGTTGGTGCAGGAAACCACTTTTCCACTTGTATTCGTGTGGAAAAACCACTTTTCGCACTTGTGTTAGTGTTGAAAAACCACTTTTCGCACTTGTGTTAGTGTTGAAAAACCACTTTTCACACTTGTGTTGGTGCAGGAAACCACATTTGCATTTGTATTAGTGTGGAAAAAAACACGTTTTGCACTTGTGATAGTGTTGAAAAACCACTTTTCGCACCTGTGTTAGTGTTTGAAAAACCACTTTTCGCACTGTGTTAGTGTTGAAAACCACTTTTCGCACTTGTGTTGGTGCAGGATACCACTTTTGCACTTGTATTAGTGTGGAAAAAACACTTTTCGCACTTGTGTTAGTGTTGAAAAACAACTTTTCGCACTTGTGTTAGTGTTGAAAAGCCACTTTTCGCACTTGTGTTGGTGCAGGAAACCACTTTTGCACTTGTATTAGTGTGGAAAAAAACACTTTTCGCACTTGTGTTAGTGTTGAAAAACCACTTTTCGCACTTGTGCTAGTGTTGAAAAACCACTTTTCGCACTTGTGTTGGTGCAGGAACCCACTTTTGCACTTGTATTAGTGTGGAAAAACACTTTTGCACTTGAGATAGTGTTGAAAAACCCACTTTTCGCACTTGTGTTAGTGTTGAAAACCACTTTTCGCACTTGAGTTAGTGTTGAAAAACCACTTTTCGCACTTGTGTTAGTGTTGAAAAACCACTTTTCGCACTTGTGTTAGTGTTGAAAAACCACTTTTCGCACTTGTGTTAGTGTTGAAAAACCACTTTTCGCACTTGTGTTGGTGCAGGAAACCACTTTTGCACTTGTATTAGTGTGGAAAAACCACTTTTCGCACTTGTGTTAGTGTTGAAAAACCACTTTTCGCACTTGTGTTAGTGTTGAAAAACCACTTTTCGCACTTGTGTTAGTGTTGAAAAAACCACTTTTCGCACTTATGTTAGTGTTGAAAAAACCACTTTTCGCACTTGTGTTGGTCCAGGAAACCACTTTTACACTTGTATTAGTGTGGAAAAACCACTTTTCGCACTTGTGTTAGTGTTGAAAAACCACTTTTCGCACTTGTTGTTAGTGTTGAAAAACCACTTTTCGCACTTGTGTTAGTGTTGAAAAACCACTTTTCGCACTTGTGTTGGTGCAGGAAACCACTTTTTGCACTTGTATTAGTGTGGAAAAAAACACTTTTTGCACTTGTGATAGTGTTGAAAAACCACTTTTCGCACTTGTGTTAGTGTTGAAAAACCACTTTTCGCACTTGTGTTAGTGTTGAAAAACCACTTTTCGCACTTGTGTTAGTGTTGAAAAACCACTTTTCGCACTTGTGTTGATGCAGGAAACCACTTTTGCACTTGCATTAGTGTGGAAAAAACCACTTTTCGCACTTGTGTTAGTGTTGAAAAACCACTTTTCGCACTTGTGTTAATGTTGAAAAACCACTTTTCGCACTTGTGTTAGTGTTGAAAAACCACTTTTCGCACTTGTGTTAGTGTTGAAAAACCACTTTTCGCACTTGTGTTGGTGCAGGAAACCACTTTTGCACTTGTATTAGTGTGGAAAAACCACTTTTCGCACTTGTGTTAGTGTTGAAAAACCACTTTTCGCACTTGTGTTAGTGTTGAAAAACCACTTTTCACACTTGTGTTGGTGCAGGAAACCACATTTGCACTTGTATTAGTGTGGAAAAAACACGTTTTGCATTTGTGATAGTGTTGAAAAACCACTTTTCGCACCTGTGTTAGTGTTGAAAAACCACTTTTCGCACTTGTGTTGGTGCAGGAAACCACTTTTGCACTTGTATTAGTGTGGAAAAAACACTTTTCGCACTTGTGTTAGTGTTGAAAAACCACTTTTCGCACTTGTGTTAGTGTTGAAAAGCCACTTTTCGCACTTGTGTTGGTGCAGGAAACCACTTTTGCACTTGTATTAGTGTGGAAAAAACACTTTTCGCACTTGTGTTAGTGTTGAAAAACCACTTTTCGCACTTGTGCTGGTGTTGAAAAACCACTTTTCACACTTGTGCTAGTGTTGAAAAACCACTTTTCGCACTTGTGTTGGTGCAGGAAACCACTTTTGCACTTGTATTAGTGTGGAAAAAAACACTTTTCGCACTTGTGTTAGTGTTGAAAAACCACTTTTCGCACTTGTGTTAGTGCTGAAAAACCACTTTTCGCACTTGTGTTAGTGTTGAAAAACCACTTTTCGCACTTGTGTTTGTGTTGACAAACCACTTTTCACACTTGTGTTTGTGTTGACAAACCAATTTTCGCACTTGTATTAGTGTGGAAAAACCACTTTTCGCACTTGTGTTGGTGCAGGAAACCACATTTGCACTTGTATTAGTGTGGAAAAACCACTTTTTGCACTTGTGTTAGTGTTGAAAAACCACTTTTCGCACTTGTGTTAGTGTGGAAAAAACACTTTTCGCTCTTGTGTTAGTGTTGAAAAACCACTTTTCGCACTTTTGTTAGTGTTGAAAAACCACTTTTCGCACTTGTGTTGGTTCAGGAAACCACTTTTGCACTTGTATTAGTGTGGAAAAAACACTTTTTGCACTTGTGATAGTGTTGAAAAACCACTTTTCGCACTTGTGTTAGTGTTGAAAAACCACTTTTCGCACTTGTGTTGGTGCAGGAAACCACTTTTCCACTTGTATTCGTGTGGAAAAACCACTTTTCGCACTTGTGTTAGTGTTGAAAAACCACTTTTCGCACTTGTGTTAGTGTTGAAAAACCACTTTTCACACTTGTGTTGGTGCAGGAAACCACATTTGCATTTGTATTAGTGTGGAAAAAACACGTTTTGCACTTGTGATAGTGTTGAAAAACCACTTTTCGCACCTGTGTTAGTGTTGAAAAACCACTTTTCGCACCTGTGTTAGTGTTGAAAAACCACTTTTCGCACTTGTTTTGGTGCAGGATACCACTTTTGCACTTGTATTAGTGTGGAAAAAACACTTTTCGCACTTGTGTTAGTGTTGAAAAACAACTTTTCGCACTTGTGTTATAGTGTTGAAAAGCCACTTTTCGCACTTGTGTTGGTGCAGGAAACCACTTTTGCACTTGTATTAGTGTGGAAAAAACACTTTTCGCACTTGTGTTAGTGTTGAAAAACCACTTTTCGCACTTGTGCTAGTGTTGAAAAACCACTTTTCGCACTTGTGTTAGTGTTGAAAAACCACTTTTCGCACTTGTGTTGGTGCAGGAAACCACTTTTCCACTTGTATTCGTGTGGAAAAACCACTTTTCGCACTTGTGTTAGTGTTGAAAAACCACTTTTCGCACTTGTGTTAGTGTTGAAAAACCACTTTTCACACTTGTGTTGGTGCAGGAAACCACATTTGCATTTGTATTAGTGTGGAAAAAACACGTTTTGCACTTGTGATAGTGTTGAAAAACCACTTTTCGCACCTGTGTTAGTGTTGAAAAACCACTTTTCGCACCTGTGTTAGTGTTGAAAAACCACTTTTCGCACTTGTGTTGGTGCAGGATACCACTTTTGCACTTGTATTAGTGTGGAAAAACCACTTTTCGCACTTGTGTTAGTGTTGAAAAACAACTTTTCGCACTTGTGTTAGTGTTGAAAAGCCACTTTTCGCACTTGTGTTGGTGCAGGAAACCACTTTTGCACTTGTATTAGTGTGGAAAAAACACTTTTCGCACTTGTGTTAGTGTTGAAAAACCACTTTTCGCACTTGTGCTAGTGTTGAAAAACCACTTTTCGCACTTGTGTTGGTGCAGGAACCCACTTTTGCACTTGTATTAGTGTGGAAAAACACTTTTGCACTTGAGATAGTGTTGAAAAACCACTTTTCGCACTTGTGTTAGTGTTGAAAAACCACTTTTCGCACTTGAGTTAGTGTTGAAAAACCACTTTTCGCACTTGTGTTGGTGCAGGAACCCACTTTTGCACTTGTATTAGTGTGGAAAAACACTTTTGCACTTGAGATAGTGTTGAAAAACCACTTTTCGCACTTGTGTTATAGTGTTGAAAAGCCACTTTTCGCACTTGTGTTGGTGCAGGAAACCACTTTTGCACTTGTATTAGTGTGGAAAAAACACTTTTCGCACTTGTGTTAGTGTTGAAAAACCACTTTTCGCACTTGTGCTAGTGTTGAAAAACCACTTTTCGCACTTGTGTTAGTGTTGAAAAACCACTTTTCGCACTTGTGTTGGTGCAGGAAACCACTTTTCCACTTGTATTCGTGTGGAAAAACCACTTTTCGCACTTGTGTTAGTGTTGAAAAACCACTTTTCGCACTTGTGTTAGTGTTGAAAAACCACTTTTCACACTTGTGTTGGTGCAGGAAACCACATTTGCATTTGTATTAGTGTGGAAAAAACACGTTTTGCACTTGTGATAGTGTTGAAAAACCACTTTTCGCACCTGTGTTAGTGTTGAAAAACCACTTTTCGCACCTGTGTTAGTGTTGAAAAACCACTTTTCGCACTTGTGTTGGTGCAGGATACCACTTTTGCACTTGTATTAGTGTGGAAAAAACACTTTTCGCACTTGTGTTAGTGTTGAAAAACAACTTTTCGCACTTGTGCTGGTGTTGAAAAACCACTTTTCGCACTTGTGCTAGTGTTGAAAAACCACTTTTCGCACTTGTGTTGGTGCAGGAAACCACTTTTGCACTTGTATTAGTGTGGAAAAAACACTTTTCGCACTTGTGTTAGTGTTGAAAAACCACTTTTCGCACTTGTGTTAGTGCTGAAAAACCACTTTTCGCACTTGTGTTAGTGTTGAAAAACCACTTTTCGCACTTGTGTTTGTGTTGACAAACCACTTTTCACACTTGTGTTTGTGTTGACAAACCAATTTTCGCACTTGTATTAGTGTGGAAAAACCACTTTTCGCACTTGTGTTGGTGCAGGAAACCACATTTGCACTTGTATTAGTGTGGAAAAACCACTTTTTGCACTTGTGTTAGTGTTGAAAAACCACTTTTCGCACTTGTGTTAGTGTGGAAAAAACACTTTTCGCTCTTGTGTTAGTGTTGAAAAACCACTTTTCGCACTTTTGTTAGTGTTGAAAAACCACTTTTCGCACTTGTGTTGGTTCAGGAAACCACTTTTGCACTTGTATTAGTGTGGAAAAAACACTTTTTGCACTTGTGATAGTGTTGAAAAACCACTTTTCGCACTTGTGTTAGTGTTGAAAAACCACTTTTCGCACTTGTGTTGGTGCAGGAAACCACTTTTCCACTTGTATTCGTGTGGAAAAACCACTTTTCGCACTTGTGTTAGTGTTGAAAAACCACTTTTCGCACTTGTGTTAGTGTTGAAAAACCACTTTTCACACTTGTGTTGGTGCAGGAAACCACATTTGCATTTGTATTAGTGTGGAAAAAACACGTTTTGCACTTGTGATAGTGTTGAAAAACCACTTTTCGCACCTGTGTTAGTGTTGAAAAACCACTTTTCGCACCTGTGTTAGTGTTGAAAAACCACTTTTCGCACTTGTTTTGGTGCAGGATACCACTTTTGCACTTGTATTAGTGTGGAAAAAACACTTTTCGCACTTGTGTTAGTGTTGAAAAACAACTTTTCGCACTTGTGTTATAGTGTTGAAAAGCCACTTTTCGCACTTGTGTTGGTGCAGGAAACCACTTTTGCACTTGTATTAGTGTGGAAAAAACACTTTTCGCACTTGTGTTAGTGTTGAAAAACCACTTTTCGCACTTGTGCTAGTGTTGAAAAACCACTTTTCGCACTTGTGTTAGTGTTGAAAAACCACTTTTCGCACTTGTGTTGGTGCAGGAAACCACTTTTCCACTTGTATTCGTGTGGAAAAACCACTTTTCGCACTTGTGTTAGTGTTGAAAAACCACTTTTCGCACTTGTGTTAGTGTTGAAAAACCACTTTTCACACTTGTGTTGGTGCAGGAAACCACATTTGCATTTGTATTAGTGTGGAAAAAACACGTTTTGCACTTGTGATAGTGTTGAAAAACCACTTTTCGCACCTGTGTTAGTGTTGAAAAACCACTTTTCGCACCTGTGTTAGTGTTGAAAAACCACTTTTCGCACTTGTGTTGGTGCAGGATACCACTTTTGCACTTGTATTAGTGTGGAAAAAACACTTTTCGCACTTGTGTTAGTGTTGAAAAACAACTTTTCGCACTTGTGTTAGTGTTGAAAAGCCACTTTTCGCACTTGTGTTGGTGCAGGAAACCACTTTTGCACTTGTATTAGTGTGGAAAAAACACTTTTCGCACTTGTGTTAGTGTTGAAAAACCACTTTTCGCACTTGTGCTGGTGTTGAAAAACCACTTTTCGCACTTGTGTTGGTGCAGGAACCCACTTTTGCACTTGTATTAGTGTGGAAAAACACTTTTGCACTTGAGATAGTGTTGAAAAACCACTTTTCGCACTTGTGTTAGTGTTGAAAAACCACTTTTCGCACTTGAGTTAGTGTTGAAAAACCACTTTTCGCACTTGTGTTAGTGTTGAAAAACCACTTTTCGCACTTGTGTTAGTGTTGAAAAACCACTTTTCGCACTTGTGTTAGTGTTGAAAAACCACTTTTCGCACTTGTGTTGGTGCAGGAAACCACTTTTGCACTTGTATTAGTGTGGAAAAACCACTTTTCGCACTTGTGTTAGTGTTGAAAAACCACTTTTCGCACTTGTGTTAGTGTTGAAAAACCACTTTTCGCACTTGTGTTAGTGTTGAAAAACCACTTTTCGCACTTATGTTAGTGTTGAAAAACCACTTTTCGCACTTGTGTTGGTCCAGGAAACCACTTTTACACTTGTATTAGTGTGGAAAAACCACTTTTCGCACTTGTGTTAGTGTTGAAAAACCACTTTTCGCACTTGTGTTAGTGTTGAAAAACCACTTTTCGCACTTGTGTTAGTGTTGAAAAACCACTTTTCGCACTTGTGTTGGTGCAGGAAACCACTTTTGCACTTGTATTAGTGTGGAAAAAACACTTTTTGCACTTGTGATAGTGTTGAAAAACCACTTTTCGCACTTGTGTTAGTGTTGAAAAACCACTTTTCGCACTTGTGTTAGTGTTGAAAAACCACTTTTCGCACTTGTGTTAGTGTTGAAAAACCACTTTTCGCACTTGTGTTGATGCAGGAAACCACTTCTGCACTTGCATTAGTGTGGAAAAACCACTTTTCGCACTTGTGTTAGTGTTGAAAAACCACTTTTCGCACTTGTGTTAATGTTGAAAAACCACTTTTCGCACTTGTGTTAGTGTTGAAAAACCACTTTTCGCACTTGTGTTAGTGTTGAAAAACCACTTTTCGCACTTGTGTTGGTGCAGGAAACCACTTTTGCACTTGTATTAGTGTGGAAAAACCACTTTTCGCACTTGTGTTAGTGTTGAAAAACCACTTTTCGCACTTGTGTTAGTGTTGAAAAACCACTTTTCACACTTGTGTTGGTGCAGGAAACCACATTTGCACTTGTATTAGTGTGGAAAAAACACGTTTTGCATTTGTGATAGTGTTGAAAAACCACTTTTCGCACCTGTGTTAGTGTTGAAAAACCACTTTTCGCACTTGTGTTGGTGCAGGAAACCACTTTTGCACTTGTATTAGTGTGGAAAAAACACTTTTCGCACTTGTGTTAGTGTTGAAAAACCACTTTTCGCACTTGTGTTAGTGTTGAAAAGCCACTTTTCGCACTTGTGTTGGTGCAGGAAACCACTTTTGCACTTGTATTAGTGTGGAAAAAACACTTTTCGCACTTGTGTTAGTGTTGAAAAACCACTTTTCGCACTTGTGCTGGTGTTGAAAAACCACTTTTCGCACTTGTGCTAGTGTTGAAAAACCACTTTTCGCACTTGTGTTGGTGCAGGAAACCACTTTTGCACTTGTATTAGTGTGGAAAAAACACTTTTCGCACTTGTGTTAGTGTTGAAAAACCACTTTTCGCACTTGTGTTAGTGCTGAAAAACCACTTTTCGCACTTGTGTTAGTGTTGAAAAACCACTTTTCGCACTTGTGTTTGTGTTGACAAACCACTTTTCACACTTGTGTTTGTGTTGACAAACCAATTTTCGCACTTGTATTAGTGTGGAAAAACCACTTTTCGCACTTGTGTTGGTGCAGGAAACCACCTTTGCACTTGTATTAGTGTGGAAAAACACTTTTCGCACTTGTGTTAGTGTTGAAAAACCACTTTTCGCACTTGTGTTAGTGTTGAAAAACCACTTTTCGCACTTGTGTTTGTGTTGAAAAACCCCTTTTCGCACTTGTGTTGGTGCAGGAAACCACTTTTGCACTTGTATTAGTGTGGAAAAACCACTTTTCGCACTTGTGTTAGTGTTGAAAAACCACTTTTCGCACTTGTGTTAGTGTTGAAAAACCACTTTTCGCACTTGTGTTAGTGTTGAAAAACCACTTTTCGCACTTATGTTAGTGTTGAAAAACCACTTTTCGCACTTGTGTTGGTCCAGGAAACCACTTTTACACTTGTATTAGTGTGGAAAAACCACTTTTCGCACTTGTGTTAGTGTTGAAAAACCACTTTTCGCACTTGTGTTAGTGTTGAAAAACCACTTTTCGCACTTGTGTTAGTGTTGAAAAACCACTTTTCGCACTTGTGTTGGTGCAGGAAACCACTTTTGCACTTGTATTAGTGTGGAAAAAACACTTTTTGCACTTGTGATAGTGTTGAAAAACCACTTTTCGCACTTGTGTTAGTGTTGAAAAACCACTTTTCGCACTTGTGTTAGTGTTGAAAAACCACTTTTCGCACTTGTGTTAGTGTTGAAAAACCACTTTTCGCACTTGTGTTGATGCAGGAAACCACTTTTGCACTTGCATTAGTGTGGAAAAACCACTTTTCGCACTTGTGTTAGTGTTGAAAAACCACTTTTCGCACTTGTGTTAATGTTGAAAAACCACTTTTCGCACTTGTGTTAGTGTTGAAAAACCACTTTTCGCACTTGTGTTAGTGTTGAAAAACCACTTTTCGCACTTGTGTTGGTGCAGGAAACCACTTTTGCACTTGTATTAGTGTGGAAAAACCACTTTTCGCACTTGTGTTAATGTTGAAAAACCACTTTTCGCACTTGTGTTAGTGTTGAAAAACCACTTTTCACACTTGTGTTGGTGCAGGAAACCACATTTGCACTTGTATTAGTGTGGTAAAAACACGTTTTGCATTTGTGATAGTGTTGAAAAACCACTTTTCGCACCTGTGTTAGTGTTGAAAAACCACTTTTCGCACTTGTGTTGGTGCAGGAAACCACTTTTGCACTTGTATTAGTGTGGAAAAAACACTTTTCGCACTTGTGTTAGTGTTGAAAAACCACTTTTCGCACTTGTGTTAGTGTTGAAAAGCCACTTTTCGCACTTGTGTTGGTGCAGGAAACCACTTTTGCACTTGTATTAGTGTGGAAAAAAACACTTTTCGCACTTGTGTTAGTGTTGAAAAACCACTTTTCGCACTTGTGCTGGTGTTGAAAAACCACTTTTCGCACTTGTGCTAGTGTTGAAAAACCACTTTTCGCACTTGTGTTGGTGCAGGAAACCACTTTTGCACTTGTATTAGTGTGGAAAAAACACTTTTCGCACTTGTGTTAGTGTTGAAAAACCACTTTTCGCACTTGTGTTAGTGCTGAAAAACCACTTTTCGCACTTGTGTTAGTGTTGAAAAACCACTTTTCGCACTTGTGTTTGTGTTGACAAACCACTTTTCACACTTGTGTTTGTGTTGACAAACCAATTTTCGCACTTGTATTAGTGTGGAAAAACCACTTTTCGCACTTGTGTTGGTGCAGGAAACCACCTTTGCACTTGTATTAGTGTGGAAAAACACTTTTCGCACTTGTGTTAGTGTTGAAAAACCACTTTTCGCACTTGTGTTAGTGTTGAAAAACCACTTTTCGCACTTGTGTTTGTGTTGAAAAACCCCTTTTCGCACTTGTATTAGTGTGGAAAAAACACTTTTCGCACTTGTGTTGGTGCAGGAAACCACTTTTGCACTTGTATTAGTGTGGAAAAAACACTTTTTGCATTTGTGTTAGTGTTGAAAACCCACTTTTGGCACTTGTGTTAGTGTTGAAAAACCACTTTTCGCACTTGTGTTGGTGCAGGATACCACTTTTGCACTTGTATTAGTGTGGAAAAAACACTTTTCGCACTTGTGTTAGTGTTGAAAAACAACTTTTCGCACTTGTGTTAGTGTTGAAAAGCCACTTTTCGCACTTGTGTTGGTGCAGGAAACCACTTTTGCACTTGTATTAGTGTGGAAAAAACACTTTTCGCACTTGTGTTAGTGTTGAAAAACCACTTTTCGCACTTGTGCTAGTGTTGAAAAACCACTTTTCGCACTTGTGTTGGTGCAGGAACCCACTTTTGCACTTGTATTAGTGTGGAAAAACACTTTTGCACTTGAGATAGTGTTGAAAAACCACTTTTCGCACTTGTGTTAGTGTTGAAAAACCACTTTTCGCACTTGAGTTAGTGTTGAAAAACCACTTTTCGCACTTGTGTTAGTGTTGAAAAACCACTTTTCGCACTTGTGTTAGTGTTGAAAAACCACTTTTCGCACTTGTGTTAGTGTTGAAAAACCACTTTTCGCACTTGTGTTGGTGCAGGAAACCACTTTTGCACTTGTATTAGTGTGGAAAAACCACTTTTCGCACTTGTGTTAGTGTTGAAAAACCACTTTTCGCACTTGTGTTAGTGTTGAAAAACCACTTTTCGCACTTGTGTTAGTGTTGAAAAACCACTTTTCGCACTTATGTTAGTGTTGAAAAACCACTTTTCGCACTTGTGTTGGTCCAGGAAACCACTTTTACACTTGTATTAGTGTGGAAAAACCACTTTTCGCACTTGTGTTAGTGTTGAAAAACCACTTTTCGCACTTGTGTTAGTGTTGAAAAACCACTTTTCGCACTTGTGTTAGTGTTGAAAAACCACTTTTCGCACTTGTGTTGGTGCAGGAAACCACTTTTGCACTTGTATTAGTGTGGAAAAAACACTTTTTGCACTTGTGATAGTGTTGAAAAACCACTTTTCGCACTTGTGTTAGTGTTGAAAAACCACTTTTCGCACTTGTGTTAGTGTTGAAAAACCACTTTTCGCACTTGTGTTAGTGTTGAAAAACCACTTTTCGCACTTGTGTTGATGCAGGAAACCACTTCTGCACTTGCATTAGTGTGGAAAAACCACTTTTCGCACTTGTGTTAGTGTTGAAAAACCACTTTTCGCACTTGTGTTAATGTTGAAAAACCACTTTTCGCACTTGTGTTAGTGTTGAAAAACCACTTTTCGCACTTGTGTTAGTGTTGAAAAACCACTTTTCGCACTTGTGTTGGTGCAGGAAACCACTTTTGCACTTGTATTAGTGTGGAAAAACCACTTTTCGCACTTGTGTTAGTGTTGAAAAACCACTTTTCGCACTTGTGTTAGTGTTGAAAAACCACTTTTCACACTTGTGTTGGTGCAGGAAACCACATTTGCACTTGTATTAGTGTGGAAAAAACACGTTTTGCATTTGTGATAGTGTTGAAAAACCACTTTTCGCACCTGTGTTAGTGTTGAAAAACCACTTTTCGCACTTGTGTTGGTGCAGGAAACCACTTTTGCACTTGTATTAGTGTGGAAAAAACACTTTTCGCACTTGTGTTAGTGTTGAAAAACCACTTTTCGCACTTGTGTTAGTGTTGAAAAGCCACTTTTCGCACTTGTGTTGGTGCAGGAAACCACTTTTGCACTTGTATTAGTGTGGAAAAAACACTTTTCGCACTTGTGTTAGTGTTGAAAAACCACTTTTCGCACTTGTGCTGGTGTTGAAAAACCACTTTTCGCACTTGTGCTAGTGTTGAAAAACCACTTTTCGCACTTGTGTTGGTGCAGGAAACCACTTTTGCACTTGTATTAGTGTGGAAAAAACACTTTTCGCACTTGTGTTAGTGTTGAAAAACCACTTTTCGCACTTGTGTTAGTGCTGAAAAACCACTTTTCGCACTTGTGTTAGTGTTGAAAAACCACTTTTCGCACTTGTGTTTGTGTTGACAAACCACTTTTCACACTTGTGTTTGTGTTGACAAACCAATTTTCGCACTTGTATTAGTGTGGAAAAACCACTTTTCGCACTTGTGTTGGTGCAGGAAACCACCTTTGCACTTGTATTAGTGTGGAAAAACACTTTTCGCACTTGTGTTAGTGTTGAAAAACCACTTTTCGCACTTGTGTTAGTGTTGAAAAACCACTTTTCGCACTTGTGTTTGTGTTGAAAAACCCCTTTTCGCACTTGTGTTGGTGCAGGAAACCACTTTTGCACTTGTATTAGTGTGGAAAAACCACTTTTCGCACTTGTGTTAGTGTTGAAAAACCACTTTTCGCACTTGTGTTAGTGTTGAAAAACCACTTTTCGCACTTGTGTTAGTGTTGAAAAACCACTTTTCGCACTTATGTTAGTGTTGAAAAACCACTTTTCGCACTTGTGTTGGTCCAGGAAACCACTTTTACACTTGTATTAGTGTGGAAAAACCACTTTTCGCACTTGTGTTAGTGTTGAAAAACCACTTTTCGCACTTGTGTTAGTGTTGAAAAACCACTTTTCGCACTTGTGTTAGTGTTGAAAAACCACTTTTCGCACTTGTGTTGGTGCAGGAAACCACTTTTGCACTTGTATTAGTGTGGAAAAAACACTTTTTGCACTTGTGATAGTGTTGAAAAACCACTTTTCGCACTTGTGTTAGTGTTGAAAAACCACTTTTCGCACTTGTGTTAGTGTTGAAAAACCACTTTTCGCACTTGTGTTAGTGTTGAAAAACCACTTTTCGCACTTGTGTTGATGCAGGAAACCACTTTTGCACTTGCATTAGTGTGGAAAAACCACTTTTCGCACTTGTGTTAGTGTTGAAAAACCACTTTTCGCACTTGTGTTAATGTTGAAAAACCACTTTTCGCACTTGTGTTAGTGTTGAAAAACCACTTTTCGCACTTGTGTTAGTGTTGAAAAACCACTTTTCGCACTTGTGTTGGTGCAGGAAACCACTTTTGCACTTGTATTAGTGTGGAAAAACCACTTTTCGCACTTGTGTTAGTGTTGAAAAACCACTTTTCGCACTTGTGTTAGTGTTGAAAAACCACTTTTCACACTTGTGTTGGTGCAGGAAACCACATTTGCACTTGTATTAGTGTGGAAAAAACACGTTTTGCATTTGTGATAGTGTTGAAAAACCACTTTTCGCACCTGTGTTAGTGTTGAAAAACCACTTTTCGCACTTGTGTTGGTGCAGGAAACCACTTTTGCACTTGTATTAGTGTGGAAAAAACACTTTTCGCACTTGTGTTAGTGTTGAAAAACCACTTTTCGCACTTGTGTTAGTGTTGAAAAGCCACTTTTCGCACTTGTGTTGGTGCAGGAAACCACTTTTGCACTTGTATTAGTGTGGAAAAAACACTTTTCGCACTTGTGTTAGTGTTGAAAAACCACTTTTCGCACTTGTGCTGGTGTTGAAAAACCACTTTTCGCACTTGTGCTAGTGTTGAAAAACCACTTTTCGCACTTGTGTTGGTGCAGGAAACCACTTTTGCACTTGTATTAGTGTGGAAAAAACACTTTTCGCACTTGTGTTAGTGTTGAAAAACCACTTTTCGCACTTGTGTTAGTGCTGAAAAACCACTTTTCGCACTTGTGTTAGTGTTGAAAAACCACTTTTCGCACTTGTGTTTGTGTTGACAAACCACTTTTCACACTTGTGTTTGTGTTGACAAACCAATTTTCGCACTTGTATTAGTGTGGAAAAACCACTTTTCGCACTTGTGTTGGTGCAGGAAACCACCTTTGCACTTGTATTAGTGTGGAAAAACACTTTTCGCACTTGTGTTAGTGTTGAAAAACCACTTTTCGCACTTGTGTTAGTGTTGAAAAACCACTTTTCGCACTTGTGTTTGTGTTGAAAACCCCCTTTTCGCACTTGTATTAGTGTGGAAAAAACACTTTTCGCACTTGTGTTGGTGCAGGAAACCACTTTTGCACTTGTATTAGTGTGGAAAAAACACTTTTTGCATTTGTGTTAGTGTTGAAAACCCACTTTTGGCACTTGTGTTAGTGTTGAAAAACCACTTTTCGCACTTGTGTTGGTGCAGGAAACCACTTTTGCACTTGTATTAGTGTGGAAAAACCACTTTTTGCACTTGTGATCGTGTTGAAAAACCACTTTTCGCACTTGTGTTAGTGTTGAAAAACCACTTTTTGCACTTGTGATAGTGTTGAAAAACCACTTTTCGCACTTGTGTTAGTGTTGAAAAACCACTTTTCGCACTTGTGTTAGTGTTGAAAAACCACTTTTCGCACTTGTGTTGGTGCAGGAAACCACTTTTGCACTTGCATTAGTGTGGAAAAAACACTTTTTGCACTTGTGATAGTGTTGAAAAACCACTTTTCGCACTTGTGTTAGTGTTGAAAAACCACTTTTCGCACTTGTGTTAGTGTTGAAAAACCACTTTTGCACTTGCATTAGTGTGGAAAAAACACTTTTTGCACTTGTGATAGTGTGGAAAAACCACTTTTCACACTTGTGTTAGTGTTGAAAAACCACTTTTCGCACTGGTGTTGGTGCAGGAAACCACTTTTGCACTTGTATTAGTGTGGAAAAAACACTTTTTGCACTTGTGATAGTGTTGAAAAACCACTTTTCGCACTTGTGTTAGTGTTGAAAAACCACTTTACGCACTTGTGTTGGTGCAGGAAACCACTTTTGCACTTGTATTAGTGTGGAAAAACCACTTTTCGCACTTGTGTTAGTGTTGAAAAACCACTTTTCGCACTTATATTAGTGTTGAAAAACCACTTTTCGCACGTGTGTTAGTGTTGAAAAACCACTTTTCGCACTTGTGTTGGTGCAGGAAACCACTTTTGCACTTGTGTTGGTGCAGGAAACCACATTTGCACATGTATTAGTGTGGAAAAAACACTTTTCGCACTTGTGTTAGTGTTGAAAAACCACTTTTCGCACTTGTGTTAGTGTTGAAAACCACTTTTCGCACTTGTGTTGGTGCAGGAAACCACTTTTTGCACTTGTATTAGTATGGAAAAACCACTTTTCGCACTTGTGTTAGTGTTGAAAAACCACTTTTCGCACTTGTGTTAGTGTTGAAAAACCACTTTTCGCACGTGTGTTAGTGTTGAAAAACCACTTTTCGCACTTGTGTTAGTGTTGAAAAACCACTTTTCGCACTTGTGTTAGTGTTAAAAAACCACTTTTCGCACTTGTGTTAGTGTTGAAAAACCACTTTTCGCACTTGTGTTGGTGCAGGAAACCACTTTTGCACTTGCATTAGTGTGGAAAAAACACTTTTTGCACTTGTGATAGTGTTGAAAAACCACTTTTCGCACCTGTGTTAGTGCTGAAAAACCACTTTTCGCACTTGTGTTGGTGCAGGAAACCACTTTTGCACTTGTATTAGTGTGGAAAAACCACTTTTCGCACTTGTGGTAGTGTTGAAAAACCACTTTTCGCACTTGTGTTAGTGTTGAAAAACCACTTTTCGCACTTGTGTTAGTGTTGAAAAAACACTTTTCGCACTTGTGTTAGTGTTGAAAAACCACTTTTCGCACTTGTGTTAGTGTTGAAAAACCACTTTTCGCACTTGTGTTAGTATTGAAAAACCACTTTTCGCACTTGTGTTAGTGTTGAAAAACCACTTTTCGCACGTGTGTTAGTGTTGAAAAACCACTTTTCGCACTTGTGTTAGTGTTGAAAAAACACTTTTTGCACTTGTGTTGGGTGCAGGAAACCACTTTTGCACTTGTATTAGTGTGGAAAAAACACTTTTTGCACTTGTGATAGTGTTGAAAAACCACTTTTCGCACTTGTGTTAGTGTTGAAAAACCACTTTTCGCACTTGTGTTAGTGTTGAAAAACCACTTTTCGCACTTGTGTTGGTGCAGGAAACCACTTTTGCACTTGTATTAGTGTGGAAAAACCACTTTTCGCACTTGTGTTAGTGTTGAAAAACCACTTTTCGCACTTGTGTTAGTGTTGAAAAACCACTTTTCGCACGTGTGTTAGTGTTGAAAAACCACTTTTCGCACTTGTGTTGGTGCAGGAAACCACTTTTGCACTTGTATTAGTGTGGAAAAACCACTTTTCGCACTTGTGTTAGTGTTGAAAAACCACTTTTCGCACTTGTGTTAGTGTTGAAAAATCACTTTTTGCACTTGTGTTGGTGCAGGAAACCACTTTTGCACTTGTATTAGTGTGGAAAAACACTTTTTGCACTTGTGATAGTGTTGAAAAACCACTTTTCGCACTTGTGTTAGTGTTGAAAAACCACTTTTCGCACTTGTGTTGGTGCAGGAAACCACTTTTGCACTTGTATTAGTGTGGAAAAACCACTTTTCGCACTTGTATTAGTGTGGAAAAAACACTTTTCGCACTTGTGTTGGTGCAGGAAACCACTTTTGCACTTGTATTAGTGTGGAAAAAACACTTTTTGCATTTGTGATAGTGTTGAAAACCCACTTTTGGCACTTGTGTTAGTGTTGAAAAACCACTTTTCGCACTTGTGTTGGTGCAGGAAACCACTTTTGCATTGTATTAGTGTGGAAAAACCACTTTTTGCACTTGTGATCGTGTTGAAAAACCACTTTTCGCACTTGTGTTAGTGTTGAAAAACCACTTTTTGCACTTGTGATAGTGTTGAAAAACCACTTTTCGCACTTGTGTTAGTGTTGAAAAACCACTTTTCGCACTTGTGTTAGTGTTGAAAAACCACTTTTCGCACTTGTGTTAGTGTTGAGAAACCACTTTTCGCACTTGTGTTGGTGCAGGAAACCACTTTTGCACTTGCATTAGTGTGGAAAAAACACTTTTTGCACTTGTGATAGTGTTGAAAAACCACTTTTCGCACTTGTGTTAGTGTTGAAAAACCACTTTTCGCACTTGTGTTGGTGCAGGAAACCACTTTTGCACTTGCATTAGTGTGGAAAAAACACTTTTTGCACTTGTGATAGTGTGGAAAAACCACTTTTCACACTTGTGTTGGTGTTGAAAAACCACTTTTCGCACTGGTGTTGGTGCAGGAAACCACTTTTGCACTTGTATTAGTGTGGAAAAAACACTTTTTGCACTTGTGTTAGTGTTGAAAAACCACTTTTCGCACTTGTGTTAGTGTTGAAAAAACACTTTTTGCACTTGTGATAGTGTTGAAAAACCACTTTTCGCACTTGTGTTGGTGCAGGAAACCACTTTTGCACTTGTGTTGGTGCAGGAAACCACATTTGCACTTGTATTAGTGTGGAAAAAACACTTTTCGCTCTTGTGTTAGTGTTGAAAAACCACTTTTCGCACTTGTGTTAGTGTTGAAAACCACTTTTCGCACTTGTGTTGGTGCAGGAAACCACTTTTTGCACTTGTATTAGTATGGAAAAACCACTTTTCGCACTTGTGTTAGTGTTGAAAAACCACTTTTCAAACTTGTGTTAGTGTTGAAAAACCACTTTTCGCACGTGTGTTAGTGTTGAAAAACCACTTTTTGCACTTGTGTTGGTGCAGGAAACCACATTTGCACTTGTGTTAGTGTTGAAAAACCACTTTTCGCACTTGTGTTGGTGCAGGAAACCACTTTTGCACTTGTATTAGTGTGGAAAAACCACTTTTCGCACTTGTGTTAGTGTTGAAAAACCACTTTTCGCACTTGTGTTAGTGTTGAAAAACCACTTTTCGCACGTGTGTTAGTGTTGAAAAACCACTTTTCGCACTTGTGTTGGTGCAGGAAACCACTTTTGCACTTGTATTAGTGTGGAAAAACCACTTTTCGCACTTGTGTTAGTGTTGAAAAACCACTTTTCGCACTTGTGTTAGTGTTGAAAAATCACTTTTTGCACTTGTGTTGGTGCAGGAAACCACTTTTGCACTTGTATTAGTGTGGAAAAAACACTTTTTGCACTTGTGATAGTGTTGAAAAACCACTTTTCGCACTTGTGTTAGTGTTGAAAAACCACTTTTCGCACTTGTGTTGGTGCAGGAAACCACTTTTGCACTTGTATTAGTGTGGAAAAACCACTTTTCGCACTTGTATTAGTGTGGAAAAAACACTTTTCGCACTTGTGTTGGTGCAGGAAACCACTTTTGCACTTGTATTAGTGTGGAAAAAACACTTTTTGCATTTGTGATAGTGTTGAAAACCCACTTTTGGCACTTGTGTTAGTGTTGAAAAACCACTTTTCGCACTTGTGTTGGTGCAGGAAACCACTTTTGCATTGTATTAGTGTGGAAAAACCACTTTTTGCAATTGTGATCGTGTTGAAAAACCACTTTTCGCACTTGTGTTAGTGTTGAAAAACCACTTTTTGCACTTGTGATAGTGTTGAAAAACCACTTTTCGCACTTGTGTTAGTGTTGAAAAACCACTTTTCGCACTTGTGTTAGTGTTGAAAAACCACTTTTCGCACTTGTGTTAGTGTTGAGAAACCACTTTTCGCACTTGTGTTGGTGCAGGAAACCACTTTTGCACTTGCATTAGTGTGGAAAAAACACTTTTTGCACTTGTGATAGTGTTGAAAAACCACTTTTCGCACTTATATTAGTGTTGAAAAACCACTTTTCGCACGTGTGTTAGTGTTGAAAAACCACTTTTCGCACTTGTGTTGGTGCAGGAAACCACTTTTGCACTTGTGTTGGTGCAGGAAACCACATTTGCACATGTATTAGTGTGGAAAAAACACTTTTCGCACTTGTGTTAGTGTTGAAAAACCACTTTTCGCACTTGTGTTAGTGTTGAAAACCACTTTTCGCACTTGTGTTAGTGTTGAAAAACCACTTTTCGCACTTATGTTAGTGTTGAAAAACCACTTTTCGCACTTGTGTTGGTCCAGGAAACCACTTTTACACTTGTATTAGTGTGGAAAAACCACTTTTCGCACTTGTGTTAGTGTTGAAAAACCACTTTTCGCACTTGTGTTAGTGTTGAAAAACCACTTTTCGCACTTGTGTTAGTGTTGAAAAACCACTTTTCGCACTTGTGTTGGTGCAGGAAACCACTTTTGCACTTGTATTAGTGTGGAAAAAACACTTTTTGCACTTGTGATAGTGTTGAAAAACCACTTTTCGCACTTGTGTTAGTGTTGAAAAACCACTTTTCGCACTTGTGTTAGTGTTGAAAAACCACTTTTCGCACTTGTGTTAGTGTTGAAAAACCACTTTTCGCACTTGTGTTGATGCAGGAAACCACTTTTGCACTTACATTAGTGTGGAAAAACCACTTTTCGCACTTGTGTTAGTGTTGAAAAACCACTTTTCGCACTTGTGTTAATGTTGAAAAACCACTTTTCGCACTTGTGTTAGTGTTGAAAAACCACTTTTCGCACTTGTGTTAGTGTTGAAAAACCACTTTTCGCACTTGTGTTGGTGCAGGAAACCACTTTTGCACTTGTATTAGTGTGGAAAAACCACTTTTCGCACTTGTGTTAGTGTTGAAAAACCACTTTTCGCACTTGTGTTAGTGTTGAAAAACCACTTTTCACACTTGTGTTGGTGCAGGAAACCACATTTGCACTTGTATTAGTGTGGAAAAAACACGTTTTGCATTTGTGATAGTGTTGAAAAACCACTTTTCGCACCTGTGTTAGTGTTGAAAAACCACTTTTCGCACTTGTGTTGGTGCAGGAAACCACTTTTGCACTTGTATTAGTGTGGAAAAAACACTTTTCGCACTTGTGTTAGTGTTGAAAAACCACTTTTCGCACTTGTGTTAGTGTTGAAAAGCCACTTTTCGCACTTGTGTTGGTGCAGGAAACCACTTTTGCACTTGTATTAGTGTGGAAAAAACACTTTTCGCACTTGTGTTAGTGTTGAAAAACCACTTTTCGCACTTGTGCTGGTGTTGAAAAACCACTTTTCGCACTTGTGCTAGTGTTGAAAAACCACTTTTCGCACTTGTGTTGGTGCAGGAAACCACTTTTGCACTTGTATTAGTGTGGAAAAAACACTTTTCGCACTTGTGTTAGTGTTGAAAAACCACTTTTCGCACTTGTGTTAGTGCTGAAAAACCACTTTTCGCACTTGTGTTAGTGTTGAAAAACCACTTTTCGCACTTGTGTTTGTGTTGACAAACCACTTTTCACACTTGTGTTTGTGTTGACAAACCAATTTTCGCACTTGTATTAGTGTGGAAAAACCACTTTTCGCACTTGTGTTGGTGCAGGAAACCACCTTTGCACTTGTATTAGTGTGGAAAAACACTTTTCGCACTTGTGTTAGTGTTGAAAAACCACTTTTCGCACTTGTGTTAGTGTTGAAAAACCACTTTTCGCACTTGTGTTTGTGTTGAAAAACCCCTTTTCGCACTTGTATTAGTGTGGAAAAAACACTTTTCGCACTTGTGTTGGTGCAGGAAACCACTTTTGCACTTGTATTAGTGTGGAAAAAACACTTTTTGCATTTGTGTTAGTGTTGAAAACCCACTTTTGGCACTTGTGTTAGTGTTGAAAAACCACTTTTCGCACTTGTGTTGGTGCAGGAAACCACTTTTGCACTTGTATTAGTGTGGAAAAACCACTTTTTGCACTTGTGATCGTGTTGAAAAACCACTTTTCGCACTTGTGTTAGTGTTGAAAAACCACTTTTTGCACTTGTGATAGTGTTGAAAAACCACTTTTCGCACTTGTGTTAGTGTTGAAAAACCACTTTTCGCACTTGTGTTAGTGTTGAAAAACCACTTTTCGCACTTGTGTTGGTGCAGGAAACCACTTTTGCACTTGCATTAGTGTGGAAAAAACACTTTTTGCACTTGTGATAGTGTTGAAAAACCACTTTTCGCACTTGTGTTAGTGTTGAAAAACCACTTTTCGCACTTGTGTTAGTGTTGAAAAACCACTTTTGCACTTGCATTAGTGTGGAAAAAACACTTTTTGCACTTGTGATAGTGTGGAAAAACCACTTTTCACACTTGTGTTAGTGTTGAAAAACCACTTTTCGCACTGGTGTTGGTGCAGGAAACCACTTTTGCACTTGTATTAGTGTGGAAAAAACACTTTTTGCACTTGTGATAGTGTTGAAAAACCACTTTTCGCACTTGTGTTAGTGTTGAAAAACCACTTTACGCACTTGTGTTGGTGCAGGAAACCACTTTTGCACTTGTATTAGTGTGGAAAAACCACTTTTCGCACTTGTGTTAGTGTTGAAAAACCACTTTTCGCACTTATATTAGTGTTGAAAAACCACTTTTCGCACGTGTGTTAGTGTTGAAAAACCACTTTTCGCACTTGTGTTGGTGCAGGAAACCACTTTTGCACTTGTGTTGGTGCAGGAAACCACATTTGCACATGTATTAGTGTGGAAAAAACACTTTTCGCACTTGTGTTAGTGTTGAAAAACCACTTTTCGCACTTGTGTTAGTGTTGAAAACCACTTTTCGCACTTGTGTTGGTGCAGGAAACCACTTTTTGCACTTGTATTAGTATGGAAAAACCACTTTTCGCACTTGTGTTAGTGTTGAAAAACCACTTTTCGCACTTGTGTTAGTGTTGAAAAACCACTTTTCGCACGTGTGTTAGTGTTGAAAAACCACTTTTCGCACTTGTGTTAGTGTTGAAAAACCACTTTTCGCACTTGTGTTAGTGTTAAAAAACCACTTTTCGCACTTGTGTTAGTGTTGAAAAACCACTTTTCGCACTTGTGTTGGTGCAGGAAACCACTTTTGCACTTGCATTAGTGTGGAAAAAACACTTTTTGCACTTGTGATAGTGTTGAAAAACCACTTTTCGCACCTGTGTTAGTGCTGAAAAACCACTTTTCGCACTTGTGTTGGTGCAGGAAACCACTTTTGCACTTGTATTAGTGTGGAAAAACCACTTTTCGCACTTGTGGTAGTGTTGAAAAACCACTTTTCGCACTTGTGTTAGTGTTGAAAAACCACTTTTCGCACTTGTGTTAGTGTTGAAAAACCACTTTTCGCACTTGTGTTAGTGTTGAAAAACCACTTTTCGCACTTGTGTTAGTATTGAAAAACCACTTTTCGCACTTGTGTTAGTGTTGAAAAACCACTTTTCGCACGTGTGTTAGTGTTGAAAAACCACTTTTCGCACTTGTGTTAGTGTTGAAAAAACACTTTTTGCACTTGTGTTGGGTGCAGGAAACCACTTTTGCACTTGTATTAGTGTGGAAAAAACACTTTTTGCACTTGTGATAGTGTTGAAAAACCACTTTTCGCACTTGTTTTAGTGTTGAAAAACCACTTTTCGCACTTGTGTTAGTGTTGAAAAACCACTTTTCGCACTTGTGTTGGTGCAGGAAACCACTTTTGCACTTGTATTAGTGTGGAAAAACCACTTTTCGCACTTGTGTTAGTGTTGAAAAACCACTTTTCGCACTTGTGTTAGTGTTGAAAAACCACTTTTCGCACGTGTGTTAGTGTTGAAAAACCACTTTTCGCACTTGTGTTGGTGCAGGAAACCACTTTTGCACTTGTATTAGTGTGGAAAAACCACTTTTCGCACTTGTGTTAGTGTTGAAAAACCACTTTTCGCACTTGTGTTAGTGTTGAAAAATCACTTTTTGCACTTGTGTTGGTGCAGGAAACCACTTTTGCACTTGTATTAGTGTGGAAAAACACTTTTTGCACTTGTGATAGTGTTGAAAAACCACTTTTCGCACTTGTGTTAGTGTTGAAAAACCACTTTTCGCACTTGTGTTGGTGCAGGAAACCACTTTTGCACTTGTATTAGTGTGGAAAAACCACTTTTCGCACTTGTATTAGTGTGGAAAAAACACTTTTCGCACTTGTGTTGGTGCAGGAAACCACTTTTGCACTTGTATTAGTGTGGAAAAAACACTTTTTGCATTTGTGATAGTGTTGAAAACCCACTTTTGGCACTTGTGTTAGTGTTGAAAAACCACTTTTCGCACTTGTGTTGGTGCAGGAAACCACTTTTGCATTGTATTAGTGTGGAAAAACCACTTTTTGCACTTGTGATCGTGTTGAAAAACCACTTTTCGCACTTGTGTTAGTGTTGAAAAACCACTTTTTGCACTTGTGATAGTGTTGAAAAACCACTTTTCGCACTTGTGTTAGTGTTGAAAAACCACTTTTCGCACTTGTGTTAGTGTTGAAAAACCACTTTTCGCACTTGTGTTAGTGTTGAGAAACCACTTTTCGCACTTGTGTTGGTGCAGGAAACCACTTTTGCACTTGCATTAGTGTGGAAAAAACACTTTTTGCACTTGTGATAGTGTTGAAAAACCACTTTTCGCACTTGTGTTAGTGTTGAAAAACCACTTTTCGCACTTGTGTTGGTGCAGGAAACCACTTTTGCACTTGCATTAGTGTGGAAAAAACACTTTTTGCACTTGTGATAGTGTGGAAAAACCACTTTTCACACTTGTGTTAGTGTTGAAAAACCACTTTTCGCACTGGTGTTGGTGCAGGAAACCACTTTTGCACTTGTATTAGTGTGGAAAAAACACTTTTTGCACTTGTGTTAGTGTTGAAAAACCACTTTTCGCACTTGTGTTAGTGTTGAAAAAACACTTTTTGCACTTGTGATAGTGTTGAAAAACCACTTTTCGCACTTGTGTTGGTGCAGGAAACCACTTTTGCACTTGTGTTGGTGCAGGAAACCACATTTGCACTTGTATTAGTGTGGAAAAAACACTTTTCGCTCTTGTGTTAGTGTTGAAAAACCACTTTTCGCACTTGTGTTAGTGTTGAAAACCACTTTTCGCACTTGTGTTGGTGCAGGAAACCACTTTTTGCACTTGTATTAGTATGGAAAAACCACTTTTCGCACTTGTGTTAGTGTTGAAAAACCACTTTTCAAACTTGTGTTAGTGTTGAAAAACCACTTTTCGCACGTGTGTTAGTGTTGAAAAACCACTTTTTGCACTTGTGTTGGTGCAGGAAACCACATTTGCACTTGTGTTAGTGTTGAAAAACCACTTTTCGCACTTGTGTTGGTGCAGGAAACCACTTTTGCACTTGTATTAGTGTGGAAAAACCACTTTTCGCACTTGTGTTAGTGTTGAAAAACCACTTTTCGCACTTGTGTTAGTGTTGAAAAACCACTTTTCGCACGTGTGTTAGTGTTGAAAAACCACTTTTCGCACTTGTGTTGGTGCAGGAAACCACTTTTGCACTTGTATTAGTGTGGAAAAAACACTTTTCGCACTTGTGTTAGTGTTGAAAAACCACTTTTCGCACTTGTGTTAGTGTTGAAAAATCACTTTTTGCACTTGTGTTGGTGCAGGAAACCACTTTTGCACTTGTATTAGTGTGGAAAAAACACTTTTTGCACTTGTGATAGTGTTGAAAAACCACTTTTCGCACTTGTGTTAGTGTTGAAAAACCACTTTTCGCACTTGTGTTGGTGCAGGAAACCACTTTTGCACTTGTATTAGTGTGGAAAAACCACTTTTCGCACTTGTATTAGTGTGGAAAAAACACTTTTCGCACTTGTGTTGGTGCAGGAAACCACTTTTGCACTTGTATTAGTGTGGAAAAAACACTTTTTGCATTTGTGATAGTGTTGAAAACCCACTTTTGGCACTTGTGTTAGTGTTGAAAAACCACTTTTCGCACTTGTGTTGGTGCAGGAAACCACTTTTGCATTGTATTAGTGTGGAAAAACCACTTTTTGCACTTGTGATCGTGTTGAAAAACCACTTTTCGCACTTGTGTTAGTGTTGAAAAACCACTTTTTGCACTTGTGATAGTGTTGAAAAACCACTTTTCGCACTTGTGTTAGTGTTGAAAAACCACTTTTCGCACTTGTGTTAGTGTTGAAAAACCACTTTTCGCACTTGTGTTAGTGTTGAGAAACCACTTTTCGCACTTGTGTTGGTGCAGGAAACCACTTTTGCACTTGCATTAGTGTGGAAAAAACACTTTTTGCACTTGTGATAGTGTTGAAAGACCACTTTTCGCACTTATATTAGTGTTGAAAAACCACTTTTCGCACGTGTGTTAGTGTTGAAAAACCACTTTTCGCACTTGTGTTGGTGCAGGAAACCAATTTTGCACTTGTGTTGGTGCAGGAAACCACATTTGCACATGTATTAGTGTGGAAAAAACACTTTTCGCACTTGTGTTAGTGTTGAAAAACCACTTTTCGCACTTGTGTTAGTGTTGAAAACCACTTTTCGCACTTGTGTTGGTGCAGGAAACCACTTTTTGCACTTGTATTAGTATGGAAAAACCACTTTTCGCACTTGTGTTAGTGTTGAAAAACCACTTTTCGCACTTGTGTTAGTGTTGAAAAACCACTTTTCGCACGTGTGTTAGTGTTGAAAAACCACTTTTTGCACTTGTGTTGGTGCAGGAAACCACATTTGCACTTGTATTAGTGTGGAAAAACCACTTTTTGCACTTGTGATAGTGTTGAAAAACCACTTTTCGCACTTGTGTTAGTGTTGAAAAACCACTTTTCGCACTTGTGTTAGTGTTAAAAAACCACTTTTCGCACTTGTGTTAGTGTTGAAAAACCACTTTTCGCACTTGTGTTGGTGCAGGAAACCACTTTTGCACTTGCATTAGTGTGGAAAAAACACTTTTTGCACTTTTGATAGTGTTGAAAAACCACTTTTCGCACCTGTGTTAGTGTTGAAAAACCACTTTTCGCACTTGTGTTGGTGCAGGAAACCACTTTTGCACTTGTATTAGTGTGGAAAAACCACTTTTCGCACTTGTGGTAGTGTTGAAAAACCACTTTTCGCACTTGTGTTAGTGTTGAAAAACCACTTTTCGCACTTGTGTTAGTGTTGAAAAACCACTTTTCGCACTTGTGTTAGTGTTGAAAAACCACTTTTCGCACTTGTGTTAGTATTGAAAAACCACTTTTCGCACTTGTGTTAGTGTTGAAAAACCACTTTTCGCACGTGTGTTAGTGTTGAAAAACCACTTTTCGCACTTGTGTTAGTGTTGAAAAAACACTTTTTGCATTTGTGTTGGGTGCAGGAAACCACTTTTGCACTTGTATTAGTGTGGAAAAAACACTTTTTGCACTTGTGATAGTGTTGAAAAACCACTTTTCGCACTTGTGTTAGTGTTGAAAAACCACTTTTCGCACTTGTGTTAGTGTTGAAAAACCACTTTTCGCACTTGTGTTAGTGTTGAAAAACCACTTTTCGCACTTGTGTTGGTGCAGGAAACCACTTTTGCACTTGTATTAGTGTGGAAAAACCACTTTTCGCACTTGTGTTAGTGTTGAAAAACCACTTTTCGCACTTGTGTTAGTGTTGAAAAACCAATTTTCGCACGTGTGTTAGTGTTGAAAAACCACTTTTCGCACTTGTGTTGGTGCAGGAAACCACTTTTGCACTTGTATTAGTGTGGAAAAACCACTTTTCGCACTTGTGTTAGTGTTGAAAAACCACTTTTCGCACTTGTGTTGGTGCAGGAAACCACTTTTGCATTGTATTAGTGTGGAAAAACCACTTTTTGCACTTGTGATCGTGTTGAAAAACCACTTTTCGCACTTGTGTTAGTGTTGAAAAATCACTTTTTGCACTTGTGTTGGTGCAGGAAACCACTTTTGCACTTGTATTAGTGTGGAAAAAACACTTTTTGCACTTGTGATAGTGTTGAAAAACCACTTTTCGCACTTGTGTTAGTGTTGAAAAACCACTTTTCGCACTTGTGTTGGTGCAGGAAACCACTTTTGCACTTGTATTAGTGTGGAAAAACCACTTTTCGCACTTGTATTAGTGTGGAAAAAACACTTTTCGCACTTGTGTTGGTGCAGGAAACCACTTTTGCACTTGTATTAGTGTGGAAAAAACACTTTTTGCATTTGTGATAGTGTTGAAAACCCACTTTTGGCACTTGTGTTAGTGTTGAAAAACCACTTTTCGCACTTGTGTTGGTGCAGGAAACCACTTTTGCATTGTATTAGTGTGGAAAAACCACTTTTTGCACTTGTGATCGTGTTGAAAAACCACTTTTCGCACTTGTGTTAGTGTTGAAAAACCACTTTTTGCACTTGTGATAGTGTTGAAAAACCACTTTTCGCACTTGTGTTAGTGTTGAAAAACCACTTTTCGCACTTGTGTTAGTGTTGAAAAACCACTTTTCGCACTTGTGTTAGTGTTGAGAAACCACTTTTCGCACTTGTGTTGGTGCAGGAAACCACTTTTGCACTTGCATTAGTGTGGAAAAAACACTTTTTGCACTTGTGATAGTGTTGAAAAACCACTTTTCGCACTTGTGTTAGTGTTGAAAAACCACTTTTCGCACTTGTGTTGGTGCAGGAAACCACTTTTGCACTTGCATTAGTGTGGAAAAAACACTTTTTGCACTTGTGATAGTGTGGAAAAACCACTTTTCACACTTGTGTTAGTGTTGAAAAACCACTTTTCGCACTGGTGTTGGTGCAGGAAACCACTTTTGCACTTGTATTAGTGTGGAAAAAACACTTTTTGCACTTGTGATAGTGTTGAAAAACCACTTTTCGCACTTGTGTTAGTGTTGAAAAACCACTTTACGCACTTGTGTTGGTGCAGGAAACCACTTTTGCACTTGTATTAGTGTGGAAAAACCACTTTTCGCACTTGTGTTAGTGTTGAAAAACCACTTTTCGCACTTGTGTTAGTGTTGAAAAACCACTTTTCGCACTTGTGTTGGTGCAGGAAACCACTTTTGCATTGTATTAGTGTGGAAAAACCACTTTTTGCACTTGTGATCGTGTTGAAAAACCACTTTTCGCACTTGTGTTAGTGTTGAAAAACCACTTTTTGCACTTGTGATAGTGTTGAAAAACCACTTTTCGCACTTGTGTTAGTGTTGAAAAACCACTTTTCGCACTTGTGTTAGTGTTGAAAAACCACTTTTCGCACTTGTGTTAGTGTTGAGAAACCACTTTTCGCACTTGTGTTGGTGCAGGAAACCACTTTTGCACTTGCATTAGTGTGGAAAAAACACTTTTTGCACTTGTGATAGTGTTGAAAAACCACTTTTCGCACTTGTGTTAGTGTTGAAAAACCACTTTTCGCACTTGTGTTGGTGCAGGAAACCACTTTTGCACTTGCATTAGTGTGGAAAAAACACTTTTTGCACTTGTGATAGTGTGGAAAAACCACTTTTCACACTTGTGTTAGTGTTGAAAAACCACTTTTCGCACTGGTGTTGGTGCAGGAAACCACTTTTGCACTTGTATTAGTGTGGAAAAAACACTTTTTGCACTTGTGATAGTGTTGAAAAACCACTTTTCGCACTTGTGTTAGTGTTGAAAAACCACTTTACGCACTTGTGTTGGTGCAGGAAACCACTTTTGCACTTGTATTAGTGTGGAAAAACCACTTTTCGCACTTGTGTTAGTGTTGAAAAACCACTTTTCGCACTTGTGTTAGTGTTGAAAAAACAATTTTTGCACTTGTGATAGTGTTGAAAAACCACTTTTCGCACTTGTGTTGGTGCAGGAAACCACTTTTGCACTTGTGTTGGTGCAGGAAACCACATTTGCACTTGTATTAGTGTGGAAAAAACACTTTTCGCTCTTGCGTTAGTGTTGAAAAACCACTTTTCGCACTTGTGTTAGTGTTGAAAACCACTTTTCGCACTTGTGTTGGTGCAGGAAACCACTTTTTGCACTTGTATTAGTATGGAAAAACCACTTTTCGCACTTGTGTTAGTGTTGAAAAACCACTTTTCACACTTGTGTTAGTGTTGAAAAACCACTTTTCGCACGTGTGTTAGTGTTGAAAAACCACTTTTTGCACTTGTGTTGGTGCAGGAAACCACATTTGCACTTGTGTTAGTGTTGAAAAACCACTTTTCGCACTTGTGTTGGTGCAGGAAACCACTTTTGCACTTGTATTAGTGTGGAAAAACCACTTTTCGCACTTGTGTTAGTGTTGAAAAACCACTTTTCGCACTTGTGTTAGTGTTGAAAAACCACTTTTCGCACGTGTGTTAGTGTTGAAAAACCACTTTTCGCACTTGTGTTGGTGCAGGAAACCACTTTTGCACTTGTATTAGTGTGGAAAAACCACTTTTCGCACTTGTGTTAGTGTTGAAAAACCACTTTTCGCACTTGTGTTAGTGTTACAAATCACTTTTTGCACTTGTGTTGGTGCAGGAAACCACGTTTGCACTTGTATTAGTGTGGAAAAAACACTTTTTGCACTTGTGATAGTGTTGAAAAACCACTTTTCGCACTTGTGTTAGTGTTGAAAAACCACTTTTCGCACTTGTGTTGGTGCAGGAAACCACTTTTGCACTTGTATTAGTGTGGAAAAACCACTTTTCGCACTTGTATTAGTGTGGAAAAAACACTTTTCGCACTTGTGTTGGTGCAGGAAACCACTTTTGCACTTGTATTAGTGTGGAAAAAACACTTTTTGCATTTGTGATAGTGTTGAAAACCCACTTTTGGCACTTGTGTTAGTGTTGAAAAACCACTTTTTGCACTTGTGTTGGTGCAGGAAACCACTTTTGCATTGTATTAGTGTGGAAAAACCACTTTTTGCACTTGTGATCGTGTTGAAAAACCACTTTTCGCACTTGTGTTAGTGTTGAAAAACCACTTTTTGCACTTGTGATAGTGTTGAAAAACCACTTTTCGCACTTGTGTTAGTGTTGAAAAACCACTTTTCGCACTTGTGTTAGTGTTGAAAAACCACTTTTCGCACTTGTGTTAGTGTTGAGAAACCACTTTTCGCACTTGTGTTGGTGCAGGAAACCACTTTTGCACTTGCATTAGTGTGGAAAAAACACTTTTTGCACTTGTGATAGTGTTGAAAAACCACTTTTCGCACTTGTGTTAGTGTTGAAAAACCACTTTTCGCACTTGTGTTGGTGCAGGAAACCACTTTTGCACTTGCATTAGTGTGGAAAAAACACTTTTTGCACTTGTGATAGTGTGGAAAAACCACTTTTCACACTTGTGTTAGTGTTGAAAAACCACTTTTCGCACTGGTGTTGGTGCAGGAAACCACTTTTGCACTTGTATTAGTGTGGAAAAAACACTTTTTGCACTTGTGATAGTGTTGAAAAACCACTTTTCGCACTTGTGTTAGTGTTGAAAAACCACTTTACGCACTTGTGTTGGTGCAGGAAACCACTTTTGCACTTGTATTAGTGTGGAAAAACCACTTTTCGCACTTGTGTTAGTGTTGAAAAACCACTTTTCGCACTTGTGTTAGTGTTGAAAAAACACTTTTTGCACTTGTGATAGTGTTGAAAAACCACTTTTCGCACTTGTGTTGGTGCAGGAAACCACTTTTGCACTTGTGTTGGTGCAGGAAACCACATTTGCACTTGTATTAGTGTGGAAAAAACACTTTTCGCTCTTGTGTTAGTGTTGAAAAACCACTTTTCGCACTTGTGTTAGTGTTGAAAACCACTTTTCGCACTTGTGTTGGTGCAGGAAACCACTTTTTGCACTTGTATTAGTATGGAAAAACCACTTTTCGCACTTGTGTTAGTGTTGAAAAACCACTTTTCACACTTGTGTTAGTGTTGAAAAACCACTTTTCGCACGTGTGTTAGTGTTGAAAAACCACTTTTTGCACTTGTGTTGGTGCAGGAAACCACATTTGCACTTGTATTAGTGTGGAAAAACCACTTTTTGCACTTGTGATAGTGTTGAAAAACCACTTTTCGCACTTGTGTTAGTGTTGAAAAACCACTTTTCGCACTTGTGTTAGTGTTGAAAAACCACTTTTCGCACTCGTGTTAGTGTTGAAAAACCACTTTTCGCACTTGTGTTAGTGTTGAAAAACCACTTTTCGCACTTGTGTTAGTGTTGAAAAACCACTTTTCGCACTTGTGTTGGTGCAGGAAACCACTTTTGCACTTGCATTAGTGTGGAAAAAACACTTTTTGCACTTGTGATAGTGTTGAAAAACCACTTTTCGCTCTTGTGTTAGTGTTGAAAAACCACTTTTCGCACTTGTGTTAATGCAGGAAACCACTTTTGCACTTGTATTAGTGTGGAAAAACCACTTTTCGCACTTGTGTTAGTGTTGAAAAACCACTTTTCGCACTTGTGTTAGTGTTGAAAAACCACTTTTCGCACTTGTGTTAGTGTTGAAAAACCACTTTTCGCACTTGTATTGGTGCAGGAAACCACTTTTGCACTTGTATTAGTGTGGAAAAAACACTTTTTGCACTTGTGATAGTGTTGAAAAACCACTTTTCGCACTTGTGTTAGTGTTGAAAAACCACTTTTCACACTTGTGTTGGTGCAGGATACCACATTTGCACTTGTATTAGTGTGGAAAAAACACGTTTTGCACTTGTGATAGTGTTGAAAAACCACTTTTCGCACTTGTGTTAGTGTTGAAAAACCACTTTTCGCACCTGTGTTAGTGTTGAAAAACCACTTTTCGCACTTGTGTTGGTGCAGGAAACCACTTTTGCACTTGTATTAGTGTGGAAAAATCACTTTTCGCACTTGTGTTAGTGTTGAAAAACCACTTTTCGCACTTGTGTTAGTGTTGAAAAACCACTTTTCGCACTTGTGTTGCTGCAGGAAACCACTTTTGCACTTGTATTAGTGTGGAAAAAACACTTTCCGCACTTGTGTTAGTGTTGAAAAACCACGTTTCGCACTTGTGTTAGTGTTGAAAAACCACTTTTCGCACTTGTGTTGGTGCAGGAAACCACTTTTGCACTTGTATTAGTGTGGAAAAACCACTTTTCGCACTTGTGTTAGTGTTGAAAAACCACTTTTCGCACTTGAGTTAGTGTTGAAAAACCACTTTTCGCACTTGTGTTAGTGTTGAAAAACCACTTTTCGCACTTGTGTTAGTGTTGAAAAACCACTTTTCGCACTTGTGTTAGTGTTGAAAAACCACTTTTCGCACTTGTGTTGGTGCAGGAAACCACTTTTGCACTTGTATTAGTGTGGAAAAACCACTTTTCGCACTTGTGTTAGTGTTGAAAAACCACTTTTCGCACTTGTGTTAGTGTTGAAAAACCACTTTTCGCACTTGTGTTAGTGTTGAAAAACCACTTTTCGCACTTATGTTAGTGTTGAAAAACCACTTTTCGCACTTGTGTTGGTCCAGGAAACCACTTTTACACTTGTATTAGTGTGGAAAAACCACTTTTCGCACTTGTGTTAGTGTTGAAAAACCACTTTTCGCACTTGTGTTAGTGTTGAAAGACCACTTTTCGCACTTGTGATAGTGTTGAAAAACCACTTTTCGCACTTGTGTTAGTGTTGAAAAACCACTTTTCGCACTTGTGTTGGTGCAGGAAACCACTTTTGCACTTGTATTAGTGTGGAAAAAACACTTTTTGCACTTGTGATAGTGTTGAAAAACCACTTTTCGCACTTGTGTTAGTGTTGAAAAACCACTTTTCGCACTTGTGTTAGTGTTGAAAAACCACTTTTCGCACTTGTGTTAGTGTTGAAAAACCACTTTTCGCACTTGTGTTGATGCAGGAAACCACTTTTGCACTTGCATTAGTGTGGAAAAACCACTTTTCGCACTTGTGTTAGTGTTGAAAAACCACTTTTCGCACTTGTGTTAATGTTGAAAAACCACTTTTCGCACTTGTGTTAGTGTTGAAAAACCACTTTTCGCACTTGTGTTAGTGTTGAAAAACCACTTTTCGCACTTGTGTTGGTGCAGGAAACCACTTTTGCACTTGTATTAGTGTGGAAAAACCACTTTTCGCACTTGTGTTAGTGTTGAAAAACCACTTTTCGCACTTGTGTTAGTGTTGAAAAACCACTTTTCACACTTGTGTTGGTGCAGGAAACCACATTTGCACTTGTATTAGTGTGGAAAAAACACGTTTTGCACTTGTGATAGTGTTGAAAAACCACTTTTCGCACCTGTGTTAGTGTTGAAAAACCACTTTTCGCACTTGTGTTGGTGCAGGAAACCACTTTTGCACTTGTATTAGTGTGGAAAAACCACTTTTCGCACTTGTGTTAGTGTTGAAAAACCACTTTTCGCACTTGTGTTAGTGTTGAAAAACCACTTTTCGCACTTGTGTTAGTGTTGAAAAACCACTTTTCGCACTTGTGTTAGTGTTGAAAAACCACTTTTCGCACTTGTGTTAGTGTTGAAAAACCACTTTTCGCACTTGTGTTGGTGCAGGAAACCACTTTTGCACTTGTATTAGTGTGGAAAAAACACTTTTTGCACTTGTGATAGTGTTGAAAAACCACTTTTCGCACTTGTGTTAGTGTTGAAAAACCACTTTTCGCACTTGTGTTGGTGCAGGAAACCACTTTTGCACTTGTATTAGTGTGGAAAAACCACTTTTCGCACTTGTGTTAGTGTTGAAAAACCACATTTCGCACTTGTGTTAGTGTTGAAAAACCACTTTTCGCACTTGTGTTGGTGCAGGAAACCACTTTTGCACTTGTATAAGTGTGGAAAAAACACTTTTCACACTTGTGTTAGTGTTGAAAAACCACTTTTCGCACCTGTGTTGGTGCAGTAAACCACTTTTTGCACTTGTGTTAGTGTTGAAAAACCACTTTTCGCACTTGTGTTGGTGCAGGAAACCACTTTTGCACTTGTATTAGTGTGGAAAAAACACTTTTTGCACTTGTGTTAGTGTTGAAAAACCACTTTTCGCACTTGTGTTAGTGTTGAAAAACCACTTTTCGCACTTGTGTTAGTGTTGAAAAACCACTTTTCGCACTTGTGTTGGTGCAGGAAACCACTTTTGCACTTGTATTAGTGTGGAAAAAACATTTTTTGCACTTGTGATAGTGTTGAAAAACCACTTTTCGCACTTGTGTTAGTGTTGAAAAACGACTTTTCGCACTTGTGTTGGTGCAGGCAACCACTTTTGCACTTGTATTAGTGTGGAAAAACCACTTTTCGCACTTGTGTTAGTGTTGAAAAACCACTTCTTGCACTTGTGTTAGTGTTGAAAAACCACTTTTCGCACTTGTGTTAGTGTTGAAAAACCACTTTTTGCACTTGTGTTAGTGTTGAAAAACCACTTTTCACACTTGTGTTGGTGCAGGAAACCACTTTTGCACTTGTATTAGTGTGGAAAAACCACTTTTCGCACTTGTGTTAGTGTTGAAAAACCACTTTTCGCACTTGTGTTAGTGTTGAAAAACTACTTTTCGCACTTGCGTTAGTGTTGAAAAACCACTTTTCGCACTTTTGTTAGTGTTGAAAAACCACTTTTCGCACTTGCGTTGGTTCAGGAAACCACTTTTCGCACTTGTGTTAGTGTTGAAAAACCACTTTTCGCACTTGTGTTAGTGTTGAAAAACCACTTTTCGCACTTGTGTTGGTGCAGCAAACCACTTTTGCACTTGTGTTAGTGTGGAAAAAACATTTTTTGCACTTGTGATAGTGTTGAAAAACCACTTTTCGCACTTGTGTTAGTGTTGAAAAATGACTTTTCGCACTTGTGTTGGTGCAGGAAACCACTTTTGCACTTGTATTAGTGTGGAAAAAACACTTTTCGCACTTGTGATAGTGTTGAAAACCCACTTTTGGCACTTGTGTTAGTGTTGAAAAACCACTTTTCGCACTTGTGTTGGTGCAGGAAACCACTTTTGCATTGTATTAGTGTGGAAAAACCACTTTTTGCACTTGTGATCGTGTTGAAAAACCACTTTTCGCACTTGTGTTAGTGTTGAAAAACCACTTTTTGCACTTGTGATAGTGTTGAAAAACCACTTTTCGCACTTGTGTTAGTGTTGAAAAACCACTTTTCGCACTTGTGTTAGTGTTGAAAAACCACTTTTCGCACTTGTGTTAGTGTTGAGAAACCACTTTTCGCACTTGTGTTGGTGCAGGAAACCACTTTTGCACTTGCATTAGTGTGGAAAAAACACTTTTTGCACTTGTGATAGTGTTGAAAAACCACTTTTCGCACTTGTGTTAGTGTTGAAAAACCACTTTTCGCACTTGTGTTGGTGCAGGAAACCACTTTTGCACTTGCATTAGTGTGGAAAAAACACTTTTTGCACTTGTGATAGTGTGGAAAAACCACTTTTCACACTTGTGTTAGTGTTGAAAAACCACTTTTCGCACTGGTGTTGGTGCAGGAAACCACTTTTGCACTTGTATTAGTGTGGAAAAAACACTTTTTGCACTTGTGTTAGTGTTGAAAAACCACTTTTCGCACTTGTGTTAGTGTTGAAAAAACACTTTTTGCACTTGTGATAGTGTTGAAAAACCACTTTTCGCACTTGTGTTGGTGCAGGAAACCACTTTTGCACTTGTGTTGGTGCAGGAAACCACATTTGCACTTGTATTAGTGTGGAAAAAACACTTTTCGCTCTTGTGTTAGTGTTGAAAAACCACTTTTCGCACTTGTGTTAGTGTTGAAAACCACTTTTCGCACTTGTGTTGGTGCAGGAAACCACTTTTTGCACTTGTATTAGTATGGAAAAACCACTTTTCGCACTTGTGTTAGTGTTGAAAAACCACTTTTCAAACTTGTGTTAGTGTTGAAAAACCACTTTTCGCACGTGTGTTAGTGTTGAAAAACCACTTTTTGCACTTGTGTTGGTGCAGGAAACCACATTTGCACTTGTGTTAGTGTTGAAAAACCACTTTTCACACTTGTGTTGGTGCAGGAAACCACTTTTGCACTTGTATTAGTGTGGAAAAACCACTTTTCGCACTTGTGTTAGTGTTGAAAAACCACTTTTCGCACTTGTGTTAGTGTTGAAAAACCACTTTTCGCACGTGTGTTAGTGTTGAAAAACCACTTTTCGCACTTGTGTTGGTGCAGGAAACCACTTTTGCACTTGTATTAGTGTGGAAAAACCACTTTTCGCACTTGTGTTAGTGTTGAAAAACCACTTTTCGCACTTGTGTTAGTGTTGAAAAATCACTTTTTGCACTTGTGTTGGTGCAGGAAACCACTTTTGCACTTGTATTAGTGTGGAAAAAACACTTTTTGCACTTGTGATAGTGTTGAAAAACCACTTTTCGCACTTGTGTTAGTGTTGAAAAACCACTTTTCGCACTTGTGTTGGTGCAGGAAACCACTTTTGCACTTGTATTAGTGTGGAAAAACCACTTTTCGCACTTGTATTAGTGTGGAAAAAACACTTTTCGCACTTGTGTTGGTGCAGGAAACCACTTTTGCACTTGTATTAGTGTGGAAAAAACACTTTTTGCATTTGTGATAGTGTTGAAAACCCACTTTTGGCACTTGTGTTAGTGTTGAAAAACCACTTTTCGCACTTGTGTTGGTGCAGGAAACCACTTTTGCATTGTATTAGTGTGGAAAAACCACTTTTTGCACTTGTGATCGTGTTGAAAAACCACTTTTCGCACTTGTGTTAGTGTTGAAAAACCACTTTTTGCACTTGTGATAGTGTTGAAAAACCACTTTTCGCACTTGTGTTAGTGTTGAAAAACCACTTTTCGCACTTGTGTTAGTGTTGAAAAACCACTTTTCGCACTTGTGTTAGTGTTGAGAAACCACTTTTCGCACTTGTGTTGGTGCAGGAAACCACTTTTGCACTTGCATTAGTGTGGAAAAAACACTTTTTGCACTTGTGATAGTGTTGAAAAACCACTTTTCGCACTTATATTAGTGTTGAAAAACCACTTTTCGCACGTGTGTTAGTGTTGAAAAACCACTTTTCGCACTTGTGTTGGTGCAGGAAACCACTTTTGCACTTGTGTTGGTGCAGGAAACCACATTTGCACATGTATTAGTGTGGAAAAAACACTTTTCGCACTTGTGTTAGTGTTGAAAAACCACTTTTCGCACTTGTGTTAGTGTTGAAAACCACTTTTCGCACTTGTGTTGGTGCAGGAAACCACTTTTTGCACTTGTATTAGTATGGAAAAACCACTTTTCGCACTTGTGTTAGTGTTGAAAAACCACTTTTCGCACTTGTGTTAGTGTTGAAAAACCACTTTTCGCACGTGTGTTAGTGTTGAAAAACCACTTTTTGCACTTGTGTTGGTGCAGGAAACCACATTTGCACTTGTATTAGTGTGGAAAAACCACTTTTTGCACTTGTGATAGTGTTGAAAAACCACTTTTCGCACTTGTGTTAGTGTTGAAAAACCACTTTTCGCACTTGTGTTAGTGTTAAAAAACCACTTTTCGCACTTGTGTTAGTGTTGAAAAACCACTTTTCGCACTTGTGTTGGTGCAGGAAACCACTTTTGCACTTGCATTAGTGTGGAAAAAACACTTTTTGCACTTGTGATAGTGTTGAAAAACCACTTTTCGCACCTGTGTTAGTGTTGAAAAACCACTTTTCGCACTTGTGTTGGTGCAGGAAACCACTTTTGCACTTGTATTAGTGTGGAAAAACCACTTTTCGCACTTGTGGTAGTGTTGAAAAACCACTTTTCGCACTTGTGTTAGTGTTGAAAAACCACTTTTCGCACTTGTGTTAGTGTTGAAAAACCACTTTTCGCACTTGTGTTAGTGTTGAAAAACCACTTTTCGCACTTGTGTTAGTATTGAAAAACCACTTTTCGCACTTGTGTTAGTGTTGAAAAACCACTTTTCGCACGTGTGTTAGTGTTGAAAAACCACTTTTCGCACTTGTGTTAGTGTTGAAAAAACACTTTTTGCATTTGTGTTGGGTGCAGGAAACCACTTTTGCACTTGTATTAGTGTGGAAAAAACACTTTTTGCACTTGTGATAGTGTTGAAAAACCACTTTTCGCACTTGTGTTAGTGTTGAAAAACCACTTTTCGCACTTGTGTTAGTGTTGAAAAACCACTTTTCGCACTTGTGTTAGTGTTGAAAAACCACTTTTCGCACTTGTGTTGGTGCAGGAAACCACTTTTGCACTTGTATTAGTGTGGAAAAACCACTTTTCGCACTTGTGTTAGTGTTGAAAAACCACTTTTCGCACTTGTGTTAGTGTTGAAAAACCACTTTTCGCACGTGTGTTAGTGTTGAAAAACCACTTTTCGCACTTGTGTTGGTGCAGGAAACCACTTTTGCACTTGTATTAGTGTGGAAAAACCACTTTTCGCACTTGTGTTAGTGTTGAAAAACCACTTTTCGCACTTGTGTTAGTGTTGAAAAATCACTTTTTGCACTTGTGTTGGTGCAGGAAACCACTTTTGCACTTGTATTAGTGTGGAAAAAACACTTTTTGCACTTGTGATAGTGTTGAAAAACCACTTTTCGCACTTGTGTTAGTGTTGAAAAACCACTTTTCGCACTTGTGTTGGTGCAGGAAACCACTTTTGCACTTGTATTAGTGTGGAAAAACCACTTTTCGCACTTGTATTAGTGTGGAAAAAACACTTTTCGCACTTGTGTTGGTGCAGGAAACCACTTTTGCACTTGTATTAGTGTGGAAAAAACACTTTTTGCATTTGTGATAGTGTTGAAAACCCACTTTTGGCACTTGTGTTAGTGTTGAAAAACCACTTTTCGCACTTGTGTTGGTGCAGGAAACCACTTTTGCATTGTATTAGTGTGGAAAAACCACTTTTTGCACTTGTGATCGTGTTGAAAAACCACTTTTCGCACTTGTGTTAGTGTTGAAAAACCACTTTTTGCACTTGTGATAGTGTTGAAAAACCACTTTTCGCACTTGTGTTAGTGTTGAAAAACCACTTTTCGCACTTGTGTTAGTGTTGAAAAACCACTTTTCGCACTTGTGTTAGTGTTGAGAAACCACTTTTCGCACTTGTGTTGGTGCAGGAAACCACTTTTGCACTTGCATTAGTGTGGAAAAAACACTTTTTGCACTTGTGATAGTGTTGAAAAACGACTTTTCGCACTTGTGTTAGTGTTGAAAAACCACTTTTCGCACTTGTGTTGGTGCAGGAAACCACTTTTGCACTTGCATTAGTGTGGAAAAAACACTTTTTGCACTTGTGATAGTGTGGAAAAACCACTTTTCACACTTGTGTTAGTGTTGAAAAACCACTTTTCGCACTGGTGTTGGTGCAGGAAACCACTTTTGCACTTGTATTAGTGTGGAAAAAACACTTTTTGCACTTGTGATAGTGTTGAAAAACCACTTTTCGCACTTGTGTTAGTGTTGAAAAACCACTTTACGCACTTGTGTTGGTGCAGGAAACCACTTTTGCACTTGTATTAGTGTGGAAAAACCACTTTTCGCACTTGTGTTAGTGTTGAAAAACCACTTTTCGCACTTGTGTTAGTGTTGAAAAACCACTTTTCGCACTTGTGTTGGTGCAGGAAACCACTTTTGCATTGTATTAGTGTGGAAAAACCACTTTTTGCACTTGTGATCGTGTTGAAAAACCACTTTTCGCACTTGTGTTAGTGTTGAAAAACCACTTTTTGCACTTGTGATAGTGTTGAAAAACCACTTTTCGCACTTGTGTTAGTGTTGAAAAACCACTTTTCGCACTTGTGTTAGTGTTGAAAAACCACTTTTCACACTTGTGTTAGTGTTGAGAAACCACTTTTCGCACTTGTGTTGGTGCAGGAAACCACTTTTGCACTTGCATTAGTGTGGAAAAAACACTTTTTGCACTTGTGATAGTGTTGAAAAACCACTTTTCGCACTTGTGTTAGTGTTGAAAAACCACTTTTCGCACTTGTGTTGGTGCAGGAAACCACTTTTGCACTTGCATTAGTGTGGAAAAAACACTTTTTGCACTTGTGATAGTGTGGAAAAACCACTTTTCACACTTGTGTTAGTGTTGAAAAACCACTTTTCGCACTGGTGTTGGTGCAGGAAACCACTTTTGCACTTGTATTAGTGTGGAAAAAACACTTTTTGCACTTGTGATAGTGTTGAAAAACCACTTTTCGCACTTGTGTTAGTGTTGAAAAACCACTTTACGCACTTGTGTTGGTGCAGGAAACCACTTTTGCACTTGTATTAGTGTGGAAAAACCACTTTTCGCACTTGTGTTAGTGTTGAAAAACCACTTTTCGCACTTGTGTTAGTGTTGAAAAAACACTTTTTGCACTTGTGATAGTGTTGAAAAACCACTTTTCGCACTTGTGTTGGTGCAGGAAACCACTTTTGCACTTGTGTTGGTGCAGGAAACCACATTTGCACTTGTATTAGTGTGGAAAAAACACTTTTCGCTCTTGTGTTAGTGTTGAAAAACCACTTTTCGCACTTGTGTTAGTGTTGAAAACCACTTTTCGCACTTGTGTTGGTGCAGGAAACCACTTTTTGCACTTGTATTAGTATGGAAAAACCACTTTTCGCACTTGTGTTAGTGTTGAAAAACCACTTTTCACACTTGTGTTAGTGTTGAAAAACCACTTTTCGCACGTGTGTTAGTGTTGAAAAACCACTTTTTGCACTTGTGTTGGTGCAGGAAACCACATTTGCACTTGTGTTAGTGTTGAAAAACCACTTTTCGCACTTGTGTTGGTGCAGGAAACCACTTTTGCACTTGTATTAGTGTGGAAAAACCACTTTTCGCACTTGTGTTAGTGTTGAAAAACCACTTTTCGCACTTGTGTTAGTGTTGAAAAACCACTTTTCGCACGTGTGTTAGTGTTGAAAAACCACTTTTCGCACTTGTGTTGGTGCAGGAAACCACTTTTGCACTTGTATTAGTGTGGAAAAACCACTTTTCGCACTTGTGTTAGTGTTGAAAAACCACTTTTCGCACTTGTGTTAGTGTTACAAATCACTTTTTGCACTTGTGTTGGTGCAGGAAACCACTTTTGCACTTGTATTAGTGTGGAAAAAACACTTTTTGCACTTGTGATAGTGTTGAAAAACCACTTTTCGCACTTGTGTTAGTGTTGAAAAACCACTTTTCGCACTTGTGTTGGTGCAGGAAACCACTTTTGCACTTGTATTAGTGTGGAAAAACCACTTTTCGCACTTGTATTAGTGTGGAAAAAACACTTTTCGCACTTGTGTTGGTGCAGGAAACCACTTTTGCACTTGTATTAGTGTGGAAAAAACACTTTTTGCATTTGTGATAGTGTTGAAAACCCACTTTTGGCACTTGTGTTAGTGTTGAAAAACCACTTTTTGCACTTGTGTTGGTGCAGGAAACCACTTTTGCATTGTATTAGTGTGGAAAAACCACTTTTTGCACTTGTGATCGTGTTGAAAAACCACTTTTCGCACTTGTGTTAGTGTTGAAAAACCACTTTTTGCACTTGTGATAGTGTTGAAAAACCACTTTTCGCACTTGTGTTAGTGTTGAAAAACCACTTTTCGCACTTGTGTTAGTGTTGAAAAACCACTTTTCGCACTTGTGTTAGTGTTGAGAAACCACTTTTCGCACTTGTGTTGGTGCAGGAAACCACTTTTGCACTTGCATTAGTGTGGAAAAAACACTTTTTGCACTTGTGATAGTGTTGAAAAACCACTTTTCGCACTTGTGTTAGTGTTGAAAAACCACTTTTCGCACTTGTGTTGGTGCAGGAAACCACTTTTGCACTTGCATTAGTGTGGAAAAAACACTTTTTGCACTTGTGATAGTGTGGAAAAACCACTTTTCACACTTGTGTTAGTGTTGAAAAACCACTTTTCGCACTGGTGTTGGTGCAGGAAACCACTTTTGCACTTGTATTAGTGTGGAAAAAACACTTTTTGCACTTGTGATAGTGTTGAAAAACCACTTTTCGCACTTGTGTTAGTGTTGAAAAACCACTTTACGCACTTGTGTTGGTGCAGGAAACCACTTTTGCACTTGTATTAGTGTGGAAAAACCACTTTTCGCACTTGTGTTTGTGTTGAAAAACCACTTTTCGCACTTGTGTTAGTGTTGAAAAAACACTTTTTGCACTTGTGATAGTGTTGAAAAACCACTTTTCGCACTTGTGTTGGTGCAGGAAACCACTTTTGCACTTGTGTTGGTGCAGGAAACCACATTTGCACTTGTATTAGTGTGGAAAAAACACTTTTCGCTCTTGTGTTAGTGTTGAAAAACCACTTTTCGCACTTGTGTTAGTGTTGAAAACCACTTTTCGCACTTGTGTTGGTGCAGGAAACCACTTTTTGCACTTGTATTAGTATGGAAAAACCACTTTTCGCACTTGTGTTAGTGTTGAAAAACCACTTTTCACACTTGTGTTAGTGTTGAAAAACCACTTTTCGCACGTGTGTTAGTGTTGAAAAACCACTTTTTGCACTTGTGTTGGTGCAGGAAACCACATTTGCACTTGTATTAGTGTGGAAAAACCACTTTTTGCACTTGTGATAGTGTTGAAAAACCACTTTTCGCACTTGTGTTAGTGTTGAAAAACCACTTTTCGCACTTGTGTTAGTGTTGAAAAACCACTTTTCGCACTCGTGTTAGTGTTGAAAAACCACTTTTCGCACTTGTGTTAGTGTTGAAAAACCACTTTTCGCACTTGTGTTAGTGTTGAAAAACCACTTTTCGCACTTGTGTTGGTGCAGGAAACCACTTTTGCACTTGCATTAGTGTGGAAAAAACACTTTTTGCACTTGTGATAGTGTTGAAAAACCACTTTTCGCTCTTGTGTTAGTGTTGAAAAACCACTTTTCGCACTTGTGTTAATGCAGGAAACCACTTTTGCACTTGTATTAGTGTGGAAAAACCACTTTTCGCACTTGTGTTAGTGTTGAAAAACCACTTTTCGCACTTGTGTTAGTGTTGAAAAACCACTTTTCGCACTTGTGTTAGTGTTGAAAAACCACTTTTCGCACTTGTATTGGTGCAGGAAACCACTTTTGCACTTGTATTAGTGTGGAAAAAACACTTTTTGCACTTGTGATAGTGTTGAAAAACCACTTTTCGCACTTGTGTTAGTGTTGAAAAACCACTTTTCACACTTGTGTTGGTGCAGGATACCACATTTGCACTTGTATTAGTGTGGAAAAAACACGTTTTGCACTTGTGATAGTGTTGAAAAACCACTTTTCGCACTTGTGTTAGTGTTGAAAAACCACTTTTCGCACCTGTGTTAGTGTTGAAAAACCACTTTTCGCACTTGTGTTGGTGCAGGAAACCACTTTTGCACTTGTATTAGTGTGGAAAAATCACTTTTCGCACTTGTGTTAGTGTTGAAAAACCACTTTTCGCACTTGTGTTAGTGTTGAAAAACCACTTTTCGCACTTGTGTTGCTGCAGGAAACCACTTTTGCACTTGTATTAGTGTGGAAAAAACACTTTCCGCACTTGTGTTAGTGTTGAAAAACCACTTTTCGCACTTGTGTTGGTGCAGGAAACCACTTTTGCACTTGTATTAGTGTGGAAAAACCACTTTTCGCACTTGTGTTAGTGTTGAAAAACCACTTTTCGCACTTGAGTTAGTGTTGAAAAACCACTTTTCGCACTTGTGTTAGTGTTGAAAAACCACTTTTCGCACTTGTGTTAGTGTTGAAAAACCACTTTTCGCACTTGTGTTAGTGTTGAAAAACCACTTTTCGCACTTGTGTTGGTGCAGGAAACCACTTTTGCACTTGTATTAGTGTGGAAAAACCACTTTTCGCACTTGTGTTAGTGTTGAAAAACCACTTTTCGCACTTGTGTTAGTGTTGAAAAACCACTTTTCGCACTTGTGTTAGTGTTGAAAAACCACTTTTCGCACTTATGTTAGTGTTGAAAAACCACTTTTCGCACTTGTGTTGGTCCAGGAAACCACTTTTACACTTGTATTAGTGTGGAAAAACCACTTTTCGCACTTGTGTTAGTGTTGAAAAACCACTTTTCGCACTTGTGTTAGTGTTGAAAGACCACTTTTCGCACTTGTGATAGTGTTGAAAAACCACTTTTCGCACTTGTGTTAGTGTTGAAAAACCACTTTTCGCACTTGTGTTGGTGCAGGAAACCACTTTTGCACTTGTATTAGTGTGGAAAAAACACTTTTTGCACTTGTGATAGTGTTGAAAAACCACTTTTCGCACTTGTGTTAGTGTTGAAAAACCACTTTTCGCACTTGTGTTAGTGTTGAAAAACCACTTTTCGCACTTGTGTTAGTGTTGAAAAACCACTTTTCGCACTTGTGTTGATGCAGGAAACCACTTTTGCACTTGCATTAGTGTGGAAAAACCACTTTTCGCACTTGTGTTAGTGTTGAAAAACCACTTTTCGCACTTGTGTTAATGTTGAAAAACCACTTTTCGCACTTGTGTTAGTGTTGAAAAACCACTTTTCGCACTTGTGTTAGTGTTGAAAAACCACTTTTCGCACTTGTGTTGGTGCAGGAAACCACTTTTGCACTTGTATTAGTGTGGAAAAACCACTTTTCGCACTTGTGTTAGTGTTGAAAAACCACTTTTCGCACTTGTGTTAGTGTTGAAAAACCACTTTTCACACTTGTGTTGGTGCAGGAAACCACATTTGCACTTGTATTAGTGTGGAAAAAACACGTTTTGCACTTGTGATAGTGTTGAAAAACCACTTTTCGCACCTGTGTTAGTGTTGAAAAACCACTTTTCGCACTTGTGTTGGTGCAGGAAACCACTTTTGCACTTGTATTAGTGTGGAAAAACCACTTTTCGCACTTGTGTTAGTGTTGAAAAACCACTTTTCGCACTTGTGTTAGTGTTGAAAAACCACTTTTCGCACTTGTGTTAGTGTTGAAAAACCACTTTTCGCACTTGTGTTAGTGTTGAAAAACCACTTTTCGCACTTGTGTTAGTGTTGAAAAACCACTTTTCGCACTTGTGTTGGTGCAGGAAACCACTTTTGCACTTGTATTAGTGTGGAAAAAACACTTTTTGCACTTGTGATAGTGTTGAAAAACCACTTTTCGCACTTGTGTTAGTGTTGAAAAACCACTTTTCGCACTTGTGTTGGTGCAGGAAACCACTTTTGCACTTGTATTAGTGTGGAAAAACCACTTTTTGCACTTGTGTTAGTGTTGAAAAACCACATTTCGCACTTGTGTTAGTGTTGAAAAACCACTTTTCGCACTTGTGTTGGTGCAGGAAACCACTTTTGCACTTGTATAAGTGTGGAAAAAACACTTTTCACACTTGTGTTAGTGTTGAAAAACCACTTTTCGCACCTGTGTTGGTGCAGTAAACCACTTTTTGCACTTGTGTTAGTGTTGAAAAACCACTTTTCGCACTTGTGTTGGTGCAGGAAACCACTTTTGCACTTGTATTAGTGTGGAAAAAACACTTTTTGCACTTGTGTTAGTGTTGAAAAACCACTTTTCGCACTTGTGTTAGTGTTGAAAAACCACTTTTCGCACTTGTGTTAGTGTTGAAAAACCACTTTTCGCACTTGTGTTGGTGCAGGAAACCACTTTTGCACTTGTATTAGTGTGGAAAAAACATTTTTTGCACTTGTGATAGTGTTGAAAAACCACTTTTCGCACTTGTGTTAGTGTTGAAAAACGACTTTTCGCACTTGTGTTGGTGCAGGCAACCACTTTTGCACTTGTATTAGTGTGGAAAAACCACTTTTCGCACTTGTGTTAGTGTTGAAAAACCACTTTTTGCACTTGTGTTAGTGTTGAAAAACCACTTTTCGCACTTGTGTTAGTGTTGAAAAACCACTTTTTGCACTTGTGTTAGTGTTGAAAAACCACTTTTCACACTTGTGTTGGTGCAGGAAACCACTTTTGCACTTGTATTAGTGTGGAAAAACCACTTTTCGCACTTGTGTTAGTGTTGAAAAACCACTTTTCGCACTTGTGTTAGTGTTGAAAAACTACTTTTCGCACTTGCGTTAGTGTTGAAAAACCACTTTTCGCACTTTTGTTAGTGTTGAAAAACCACTTTTCGCACTTGCGTTGGTTCAGGAAACCACTTTTCGCACTTGTGTTAGTGTTGAAAAACCACTTTTCGCACTTGTGTTAGTGTTGAAAAACCACTTTTCGCACTTGTGTTGGTGCAGGAAACCACTTTTGCACTTGTGTTAGTGTGGAAAAAACATTTTTTGCACTTGTGATAGTGTTGAAAAACCACTTTTCGCACTTGTGTTAGTGTTGAAAAATGACTTTTCGCACTTGTGTTGGTGCAGGAAACCACTTTTGCACTTGTATTAGTGTGGAAAAACCACTTTTCGCACTTGTGTTAGTGTTGAAAAACCACTTTTTGCACTTGTGTTAGTGTTGAAAAACCACTTTTCGCACTTGTGTTAGTGTTGAAAAACCACTTTTTGCACTTGTGTTAGTGTTGAAAAACCACTTTTCGCACCTGTGTTGGTGCAGGAAACCACTTTTGCACTTGTATTAGTGTGGAAAAACCACTTTTCGCACTTGTGTTAGTGTTGAAAAACCACTTTTCGCACTTGTGTTAGTGTTGAAAAACTACTTTTCGCACTTGCGTTAGTGTTGAAAAACCACTTTTCGCACTTTTGTTAGTGTTGAAAAACCACTTTTCGCACTTGTGTTGGTTCAGGAAACCACTTTTCGCACTTGTGTTAGTGTTGAAAAACCACTTTTCGCACTTGTGTTAGTGTTGAAAAACCACTTTTCGCACGTGTGTTAGTGTTGAAAAACCACTTTTCGCACTTGTGTTGGTGCAGGAAACCACTTTTGCACTTGTGTTAGTGTTGAAAAACCACTTTTCGCACTTGTGTTGGTGCAGGAAACCACTTTTGCACTTGTATTAGTGTGGAAAAAACACTTTTTGCACTTGTGTTAGTGTTGAAAAACCACTTTTCGCACTTGTGTTAGTGTTGAAAAACCACTTTTCGCACTTGTGTTAGTGTTGAAAAACCACTTTTCGCACTTGTGTTGGTGCAGGAAACCACTTTTGCACTTGTATTAGTGTGGAAAAAACATTTTTTGCACTTGTGATAGTGTTGAAAAACCACTTTTCGCACTTGTGTTAGTGTTGAAAAACGACTTTTCGCACTTGTGTTGGTGCAGGCAACCACTTTTGCACTTGTATTAGTGTGGAAAAACCACTTTTCGCACTTGTGTTAGTGTTGAAAAACCACTTTTTGCACTTGTGTTAGTGTTGAAAAACCACTTTTCGCACTTGTGTTAGTGTTGAAAAACCACTTTTCGCACTTGTGTTAGTGTTGAAAAACCACTTTTCACACTTGTGTTGGTGCAGGAAACCACTTTTGCACTTGTATTAGTGTGGAAAAACCACTTTTCGCACTTGTGTTAGTGTTGAAAAACCACTTTTCGCACTTGTGTTAGTGTTGAAAAACCACTTTTCGCACTTGTGTTAGTGTTGAAAAACTACTTTTCGCACTTGCGTTAGTGTTGAAAAACCACTTTTCGCACTTTTGTTAGTGTTGAAAAACCACTTTTCGCACTTGCGTTGGTTCAGGAAACCACTTTTCGCACTTGTGTTAGTGTTGAAAAACCACTTTTCGCACTTGTGTTAGTGTTGAAAAAACCACTTTTCGCACTTGTGTTGGTGCAGGAAACCACTTTTGCACTTGTGTTAGTGTGGAAAAAACATTTTTTGCACTTGTGATAGTGTTGAAAAACCACTTTTCGCACTTGTGTTAGTGTTGAAAAATGACTTTTCGCACTTGTGTTGGTGCAGGAAACCACTTTTGCACTTGTATTAGTGTGGAAAAACCACTTTTCGCACTTGTGTTAGTGTTGAAAAACCACTTTTTGCACTTGTGTTAGTGTTGAAAAACCACTTTTCGCACTTGTGTTAGTGTTGAAAAACCACTTTTTGCACTTGTGTTAGTGTTGAAAAACCACTTTTCGCACTTGTGTTGGTGCAGGAAACCACTTTTGCACTTGTATTAGTGTGGAAAAACCACTTTTCGCACTTGTGTTAGTGTTGAAAAACCACTTTTCGCACTTGTGTTAGTGTTGAAAAACTACTTTTCGCACTTGCGTTAGTGTTGAAAAACCACTTTTCGCACTTTTGTTAGTGTTGAAAAACCACTTTTCGCACTTGTGTTGGTTCAGGAAACCACTTTTCGCACTTGTGTTAGTGTTGAAAAACCACTTTTCGCACTTGTGTTAGTGTTGAAAAACCACTTTTCGCACGTGTGTTAGTGTTGAAAAACCACTTTTCGCACTTGTGTTGGTGCAGGAAACCACTTTTGCACTTGTATTAGTGTGGAAAAACCACTTTTCGCACTTGTGTTAGTGTTGAAAAACCACTTTTCGCACTTGTGTTAGTGTTGAAAAACCACTTTTTGCACTTGTGTTGGTGCAGGAAACCACTTTTGCACTTGTATTAGTGTGGAAAAACCACTTTTCGCACTTGTGTTAGTGTTGAAAAACCACTTTTCGCAACTGTGTTAGTGTTGAAAAACCACTTTTCGCACTTGTGTTAGTGTTGAAAAACCACTTTTCGCACTTGTGTTGGTGCAGGAAACCACTTTTGCACTTGTATTAGTGTGGAAAAAACACTTTTTGCACTTGTGTTAGTGTTGAAAAACCACTTTTCGCACTTGTGTTAGTGTTGAAAAACCACTTTTCGCACTTGTTAGTGTTGAAAAACCACTTTTCGCACTTGTGTTGGTGCAGGAAACCACTTTTGCACTTGCATTAGTGTGGAAAAAACACTTTTTGCACTTGTGTTAGTGTTGAAAAACCACTTTTCGCACTTGTGTTAGTGTTGAAAAACCACTTTTCGCACGTGTGTTAGTGTTGAAAAACCACTTTTCGCACTTGTGTTGGTGCAGGAAACCACTTTTGCACTTGTATTAGTGTGGAAAAACCACTTTTCGCACTTGTGTTAGTGTTGAAAAACCACTTTTCGCACTTGTGTTGGTGCAGGAAACCACTTTTGCACTTGTATTAGTGTGGAAAAAACACTTTTTGCACTTGTGATAGTGTTGAAAAACCACTTTTCGCACTTGTGTTAGTGTTGAAAAACCACTTTTTGCACTTGTGTTGGTGCAGGAAACCACTTTTGCACTTGTATTAGTGTGGAAAAACCACTTTTCGCACTTGTGTTAGTGTTGAAAAACCACTTTTCGCACTTGTGTTAGTGTTGAAAAACCACATTTCGCACTTGTGTTAGTGTTGAAAAACCACTTTTCGCACTTGTGTTAGTGTTGAAAAACCACTTTTCGCACTTGTGTTGGTGCAGGAAACCACATTTGCACTTGTATTAGTGTGGAAAAAACACTTTTCGCACTTGTGTTAGTGTTGAAAAACCACTTTTCGCACTTGTGTTAGTGTTGAAAAACCACTTTTCGCACTTGTGTTGGTGCAGGAAACCACTTTTGCACTTGCATTAGTGTGGAAAAAACACTTTTTGCACTTGTGATCGTGTTGAAAAACCACTTTTCGCACTTGTGTTAGTGTTGAAAAACCACTTTTCGCACTTGTGTTGGTGCAGGAAACCACTTTTTCACTTGTATTAGTGTGGAAAAACCACTTTTCGCACTTGTGTTAGTGTTGAAAAACCACTTTTCGCACTTGTGTTAGTGTTGAAAAACCACTTTTCGCACTTGTGTTAGTGTTGAAAAACCACTTTTCGCACTTATGTTGGTGTTGAAAAACCACTTTTCGCACTTGTGTTGGTCCAGGAAACCACTTTTACACTTGTATTAGTGTGGAAAAACCACTTTTCGCACTTGTGTTAGTGTTGAAAAACCACTTTTCGCACTTGTGTTAGTGTTGAAAGACCACTTTTCGCACTTGTGATAGTGTTGAAAAACCACTTTTCGCACTTGTGTTAGTGTTGAAAAACCACTTTTCGCACTTGTGTTGGTGCAGGAAACCACTTTTGCACTTGTATTAGTGTGGAAAAAACACTTTTTGCACTTGTGATAGTGTTGAAAAACCACTTTTCGCACTTGTGTTAGTGTTGAAAAACCACTTTTCGCACTTGTGTTAGTGTTGAAAAACCACTTTTCGCACTTGTGTTAGTGTTGAAAAACCACTTTTCGCACTTGTGTTGATGCAGGAAACCACTTTTGCACTTGCATTAGTGTGGAAAAACCACTTTTCGCACTTGTGTTAGTGTTGAAAAACCACTTTTCGCACTTGTGTTAATGTTGAAAAACCACTTTTCGCACTTGTGTTAGTGTTGAAAAACCACTTTTCGCACTTGTGTTAGTGTTGAAAAACCACTTTTCGCACTTGTGTTGGTGCAGGAAACCACTTTTGCACTTGTATTAGTGTGGAAAAACCACTTTTCGCACTTGTGTTAGTGTTGAAAAACCACTTTTCGCACTTGTGTTAGTGTTGAAAAACCACTTTTCACACTTGTGTTGGTGCAGGAAACCACATTTGCACTTGTATTAGTGTGGAAAAAACACGTTTTGCACTTGTGATAGTGTTGAAAAACCACTTTTCGCACCTGTGTTAGTGTTGAAAAACCACTTTTCGCACTTGTGTTGGTGCAGGAAACCACTTTTGCACTTGTATTAGTGTGGAAAAAACACTTTTCGCACTTGTGTTAGTGTTGAAAAACTACTTTTCGCACTTGTGTTAGTGTTGAAAAGCCACTTTTCGCACTTGTGTTGTTGCAGGAAACCACTTTTGCACTTGTATTAGTGTGGAAAAACCACTTTTCGCACTTGTGTTAGTGTTGAAAAACCACTTTTCGCACTTGTGTTAGTGTTGAAAAACCACTTTTCGCACTTGTGTTAGTGTTGAAAAACCACTTTTCGCACTTGTGTTAGTGTTGAAAAACCACTTTTCGCACTTGTGTTGGTGCAGGAAACCACTTTTGCACTTGTATTAGTGTGGAAAAAACACTTTTTGCACTTGTGATAGTGTTGAAAAACCACTTTTCGCACTTGTGTTAGTGTTGAAAAACCACTTTTCGCACTTGTGTTGGTGCAGGAAACCACTTTTGCACTTGTATTAGTGTGGAAAAACCACTTTTCGCACTTGTGTTAGTGTTGAAAAACCACATTTCGCACTTGTGTTAGTGTTGAAAAACCACTTTTCGCACTTGTGTTGGTGCAGGAAACCACTTTTGCACTTGTATAAGTGTGGAAAAAACACTTTTCACACTTGTGTTAGTGTTGAAAAACCACTTTTCGCACCTGTGTTGGTGCAGGAAACCACTTTTTGCACTTGTGTTAGTGTTGAAAAACCACTTTTCGCACTTGTGTTGGTGCAGGAAACCACTTTTGCACTTGTATTAGTGTGGAAAAAACACTTTTTGCACTTGTGTTAGTGTTGAAAAACCACTTTTCGCACTTGTGTTAGTGTTGAAAAACCACTTTTCGCACTTGTGTTAGTGTTGAAAAACCACTTTTCGCACTTGTGTTGGTGCAGGAAACCACTTTTGCACTTGTATTAGTGTGGAAAAAACATTTTTTGCACTTGTGATAGTGTTGAAAAACCACTTTTTGCACTTGTGTTAGTGTTGAAAAACGACTTTTCGCACTTGTGTTGGTGCAGGCAACCACTTTTGCACTTGTATTAGTGTGGAAAAACCACTTTTCGCACTTGTGTTAGTGTTGAAAAACCACTTTTTGCACTTGTGTTAGTGTTGAAAAACCACTTTTCGCACTTGTGTTAGTGTTGAAAAACCACTTTTTGCACTTGTGTTAGTGTTGAAAAACCACTTTTCACACTTGTGTTGGTGCAGGAAACCACTTTTGCACTTGTATTAGTGTGGAAAAACCACTTTTCGCACTTGTGTTAGTGTTGAAAAACCACTTTTCGCACTTGTGTTAGTGTTGAAAAACTACTTTTCGCACTTGCGTTAGTGTTGAAAAACCACTTTTCGCACTTTTGTTAGTGTTGAAAAACCACTTTTCGCACTTGCGTTGGTTCAGGAAACCACTTTTCGCACTTGTGTTAGTGTTGAAAAACCACTTTTCGCACTTGTGTTAGTGTTGAAAAACCACTTTTCGCACTTGTGTTGGTGCAGGAAACCACTTTTGCACTTGTGTTAGTGTGGAAAAAACATTTTTTGCATTTGTGATAGTGTTGAAAAACCACTTTTCGCACTTGTGTTAGTGTTGAAAAATGACTTTTCGCACTTGTGTTGGTGCAGGAAACCACTTTTGCACTTGTATTAGTGTGGAAAAACCACTTTTCGCACTTGTGTTAGTGTTGAAAAACCACTTTTTGCACTTGTGTTAGTGTTGAAAAACCACTTTTCGCACTTGTGTTAGTGTTGAAAAACCACTTTTTGCACTTGTGTTAGTGTTGAAAAACCACTTTTCGCACTTGTGTTGGTGCAGGAAACCACTTTTGCACTTGTATTAGTGTGGAAAAACCACTTTTCGCACTTGTGTTAGTGTTGAAAAACCACTTTTCGCACTTGTGTTAGTGTTGAAAAACTACTTTTCGCACTTGCGTTAGTGTTGAAAAACCACTTTTCGCACTTTTGTTAGTGTTGAAAAACCACTTTTCGCACTTGTGTTGGTTCAGGAAACCACTTTTCGCACTTGTGTTAGTGTTGAAAAACCACTTTTCGCACTTGTGTTAGTGTTGAAAAACCACTTTTCGCACGTGTGTTAGTGTTGAAAAACCACTTTTCGCACTTGTGTTGGTGCAGGAAACCACTTTTGCACTTGTATTAGTGTGGAAAAACCACTTTTCGCACTTGTGTTAGTGTTGAAAAACCACTTTTCGCACTTGTGTTAGTGTTGAAAAACCACTTTTTGCACTTGTGTTGGTGCAGGAAACCACTTTTGCACTTGTATTAGTGTGGAAAAACCACTTTTCGCACTTGTGTTAGTGTTGAAAAACCACTTTTCGCAACTGTGTTAGTGTTGAAAAACCACTTTTCGCACTTGTGTTAGTGTTGAAAAACCACTTTTCGCACTTGTGTTGGTGCAGGAAACCACTGTTGCACTTGTATTAGTGTGGAAAAACCACTTTTCGCACTTGTGTTAGTGTTGAAAAACCACTTTTCGCACTTGTGTTGGTGCAGGAAACCACTTTTGCACTTGTATTAGTGTGGAAAAAACACTTTTTGCACTTGTGATAGTGTTGAAAAACCACTTTTCGCACTTGTGTTAGTGTTGAAAAACCACTTTTTGCACTTGTGTTGGTGCAGGAAACCACTTTTGCACTTGTATTAGTGTGGCAAAACCACTTTTCGCACTTGTGTTAGTGTTGAAAAACCACTTTTCGCACTTGTGTTAGTGTTGAAAAACCACATTTCGCACTTGTGTTAGTGTTGAAAAACCACTTTTCGCACTTGTGTTAGTGTTGAAAAACCACTTTTCGCACTTGTGTTGGTGCAGGAAACCACATTTGCACTTGTATTAGTGTGGAAAAAACACTTTTCGCACTTGTGTTAGTGTTGAAAAACCACTTTTCGCACTTGTGTTAGTGTTGAAAAACCACTTTTCGCACTTGTGTTGGTGCAGGAAACCACTTTTGCACTTGTATTAGTGTGGAAAAACCACTTTTCGCACTTTGATAGTGTTGAAAAACCACTTTTCGCACTTGTGTTAGTGTTGAAAAACCACTTTTCGCACTTGTGTTAGTGTTGAAAAACCACTTTTCGCACTTGTATTAGTGTGGAAAAAACACTTTTTGCACTTGTGATAGTGTTGAAAAACCACTTTTCGCACTTGTGTTAGTGTTGAAAAACCACTTTTCGCACTTGTGTTGGTGCAGGAAACCACTTTTGCACTTGTTTTAGTGTGGAAAAACCACTTTTCGCACTTGTGTTAGTGTTGAAAAACCACTTTTCGCACTTGTTAGTGTTGAAAAACCACTTTTCGCACTTGTGTTGGTGCAGGAAACCACTTTTGCACTTGCATTAGTGTGGAAAAAACACTTTTTGCACTTGTGTTAGTGTTGAAAAACCACTTTTCGCACTTGTGTTAGTGTTGAAAAACCACTTTTCGCACGTGTGTTAGTGTTGAAAAACCACTTTTCGCACTTGTGTTGGTGCAGGAAACCACTTTTGCACTTGTATTAGTGTGGAAAAACCACTTTTCGCACTTGTGTTAGTGTTGAAAAACCACTTTTCGCACTTGTGTTGGTGCAGGAAACCACTTTTGCACTTGTATTAGTGTGGAAAAAACACTTTTTGCACTTGTGATAGTGTTGAAAAACCACTTTTCGCACTTGTGTTAGTGTTGAAAAACCACTTTTTGCACTTGTGTTGGTGCAGGAAACCACTTTTGCACTTGTATTAGTGTGGAAAAACCACTTTTCGCACTTGTGTTAGTGTTGAAAAACCACTTTTCGCACTTGTGTTAGTGTTGAAAAACCACATTTCGCACTTGTGTTAGTGTTGAAAAACCACTTTTCGCACTTGTGTTAGTGTTGAAAAACCACTTTTCGCACTTGTGTTGGTGCAGGAAACCACATTTGCACTTGTATTAGTGTGGAAAAAACACTTTTCGCACTTGTGTTAGTGTTGAAAAACCACTTTTCGCACTTGTGTTAGTGTTGAAAAACCACTTTTCGCACTTGTGTTGGTGCAGGAAACCACTTTTGCACTTGCATTAGTGTGGAAAAAACACTTTTTGCACTTGTGATCGTGTTGAAAAACCACTTTTCGCACTTGTGTTAGTGTTGAAAAACCACTTTTCGCACTTGTGTTGGTGCAGGAAACCACTTTTGCACTTGTATTAGTGTGGAAAAACCACTTTTCGCACTTTGATAGTGTTGAAAAACCACTTTTCGCACTTGTGTTAGTGTTGAAAAACCACTTTTCGCACTTGTGTTAGTGTTGAAAAACCACTTTTCGCACTTGTATTAGTGTGGAAAAAACACTTTTTGCACTTGTGATAGTGTTGAAAAACCACTTTTCGCACTTGTGTTAGTGTTGAAAAACCACTTTTCACACTTGTGTTGGTGCAGGAAACCACTTTTGCACTTGTTTTAGTGTGGAAAAACCACTTTTCGCACTTGTGTTAGTGTTGAAAAACCACTTTTCGCACTTGTGTTAGTGTTGAAAAACCACTTTTCGCACGTGTGTTAGTGTTGAAAAACCACTTTTCGCACTTGTGTTGGTGCAGGAAACCACTTTTGCACTTGTATTAGTGTGGAAAAACCACTTTTCGCACTTGTGTTAGTGTTGAAAAACCACTTTTCGCACTTGTGTTAGTGTTGAAAAACCACTTTTCGCACTTGTGTTGGTGCAGGAAACCACTTTTGCACTTGTATTAGTGTGGAAAAAACACTTTTTGCACTTGTGATAGTGTTGAAAAACCACTTTTCGCACTTGTGTTAGTGTTGAAAAACCACTTTTCGCACTTGTGTTGGTGCAGGAAACCACTTTTGCACTTGTATTAGTGTGGAAAAACACTTTTTGCACTTGTGTTAGTGTTGAAAAACCACTTTTCGCACTTGTGTTAGTGTTGAAAAACCACTTTTCGCACTTGTGTTAGTGTTGAAAAACCACTTTTCGCACTTGTGTTGGTGCAGGAAACCACTTTTTGCACTTGTATTAGTGTGGAAAAAACATTTTTTGCACTTGTGATAGTGTTGAAAAACCACTTTTCGCACTTGTGTTAGTGTTGAAAAACGACTTTTCGCACTTGTGTTGGTGCAGGAAACCACTTTTGCACTTGTATTAGTGTGGAAAAACCACTTTTCGCACTTGTGTTAGTGTTGAAAAACCACTTTTTGCACTTGTGTTAGTGTTGAAAAACCACTTTTCGCACTTGTGTTGGTGCAGGAAACCACTTTTGCACTTGTATTAGTGTGGAAAAACACTTTTTGCACTTGTGTTAGTGTTGAAAAACCACTTTTCGCACTTGTGTTAGTGTTGAAAAACCACTTTTCGCACTTGTATTAGTGTGGAAAAAACACTTTTTGCACTTGTGATAGTGTTGAAAAACCACTTTTCGCACTTGTGTTAGTGTTGAAAAACCACTTTTCACACTTGTGTTGGTGCAGGAAACCACTTTTGCACTTGTTTTAGTGTGGAAAAACCACTTTTCGCACTTGTGTTAGTGTTGAAAAACCACTTTTCGCACTTGTGTTAGTGTTGAAAAACCACTTTTCGCACGTGTGTTAGTGTTGAAAAACCACTTTTCGCACTTGTGTTGGTGCAGGAAACCACTTTTGCACTTGTATTAGTGTGGAAAAACCACTTTTCGCACTTGTGTTAGTGTTGAAAAACCACTTTTCGCACTTGTGTTAGTGTTGAAAAACCACTTTTCGCACTTGTGTTGGTGCAGGAAACCACTTTTGCACTTGTATTAGTGTGGAAAAAACACTTTTTGCACTTGTGATAGTGTTGAAAAACCACTTTTCGCACTTGTGTTAGTGTTGAAAAACCACTTTTCGCACTTGTGTTGGTGCAGGAAACCACTTTTGCACTTGTATTAGTGTGGAAAAACACTTTTTGCACTTGTGTTAGTGTTGAAAAACCACTTTTCGCACTTGTGTTAGTGTTGAAAAACCACTTTTCGCACTTGTGTTAGTGTTGAAAAACCACTTTTCGCACTTGTGTTGGTGCAGGAAACCACTTTTTGCACTTGTATTAGTGTGGAAAAAACATTTTTTGCACTTGTGATAGTGTTGAAAAACCACTTTTCGCACTTGTGTTAGTGTTGAAAAACGACTTTTCGCACTTGTGTTGGTGCAGGAAACCACTTTTGCACTTGTATTAGTGTGGAAAAACCACTTTTCGCACTTGTGTTAGTGTTGAAAAACCACTTTTTGCACTTGTGTTAGTGTTGAAAAACCACTTTTCGCACTTGTGTTGGTGCAGGAAACCACTTTTGCACTTGTATTAGTGTGGAAAAACCACTTTTCGCACTTGTGTTAGTGTTGAAAAACCACTTTTCGCACTTGTGTTAGTGTTGAAAAACTACTTTTCGCACTTGCGTTAGTGTTGAAAAACCACTTTTCGCACTTTTGTTAGTGTTGAAAAACCACTTTTCGCACTTGTGTTGGTTCAGGAAACCACTTTTGCACTGGTATTAGTGTGGAAAAAACACTTTTTGCACTTGTGATAGTGTTGAAAAACCACTTTTCGCACTTGTGTTAGTGTTGAAAAACCACTTTTCGCACTTGTGTTGGTGCAGGAAACCACTTTTCCACTTGTATTCGTGTGGAAAAACCACTTTTCGCACTTGTGTTAGTGTTGAAAAACCACTTTTCGCACTTGTGTTAGTGTTGAAAAACCACTTTTCACACTTGTGTTGGTGCAGGAAACCACATTTGCATTTGTATTAGTGTGGAAAAAACACGTTTTGCACTTGTGATAGTGTTGAAAAACCACTTTTCGCACCTGTGTTAGTGTTGAAAAACCACTTTTTGCACCTGTGTTAGTGTTGAAAAACCACTTTTCGCACTTGTGTTGGTGCAGGATACCACTTTTGCACTTGTATTAGTGTGGAAAAAACACTTTTCGCACTTGTGTTAGTGTTGAAAAACCACTTTTCGCACTTGTGTTAGTGTTGAAAAACCACTTTTCGCACTTGTGTTGCTGCAGGAAACCACTTTTGCACTTGTATTAGTGTGGAAAAAACACTTTCCGCACTTATGTTAGTGTTGAAAAACCACTTTTCGCACTTGTGTTGGTGCAGGAAACCACTTTTGCACTTGTATTAGTGTTGAAAAACCACTTTTCGCACTTGTGTTAGTGTTGAAAAACCACTTTTCGCACCTGTGTTAGTGTTGAAAAACCACTTTTCGCACTTGTGTTGGTGCAGGAAACCACTTTTGCACTTGTATTAGTGTGGAAAAAACACTTTTCGCACTTGTGTTAGTGTTGAAAAACCACTTTTCGCACTTGTGTTAGTGTTGAAAAACCACTTTTCGCACTTGTGTTGGTGCAGGAAACCACTTTTGCACTTGTATTAGTGTGGAAAAACCACTTTTCGCACTTTTGTTAGTGTTGAAAAACCACTTTTCGCACTTGTGTTAGTGTTGAAAAACCACTTTTCGCACTTGTGTTAGTGTTGAAAAACCACTTTTCGCACTTGTGTTAGTGTTGAAAAACCACTTTTCGCACTTGTGTTGGTGCAGGAAACCACTTTTGCACTTGTGTTAGTGTTGAAAAACCACTTTTCGCACTTGTGTTAGTGTTGAAAAACCACTTTTCGCACTTGTGTTAGTGTTGAAAAACCACTTTTCGCACTTGTGTGTGTTGAAAAACCACTTTTCGCACTTGTGTTAGTGTTGAAAAACCACTTTTCGCACTTGTGTTGGTGCAGGAAACCACTTTTGCACTTGTATTAGTGTGGAAAAAACACTTTTTGCACTTGTGATAGTGTTGAAAAACCACTTTTCGCTCTTGTGTTAGTGTTGAAAAACCACTTTTCGCACTTGTGTTGATGCAGGAAACCACTTTTGCACTTGTATTAGTGTGGAAAAACCACTTTTCGCACTTGTGTTAGTGTTGAAAAACCACTTTTCGCACTTGTGTTAGTGTTGAAAAACCACTTTTCGCACTTGTGTTAGTGTTGAAAAACCACTTTTCGCACTTGTGTTGGTGCAGGAAACCACTTTTGCACTTGTATTAGTGTGGAAAAAACACTTTTTGCACTTGTGATAGTGTTGAAAAACCACTTTTTGCACTTGTGTTAGTGTTGAAAAACCACTTTTCACACTTGTGTTGGTGCAGGATACCACATTTGCACTTGTATTAGTGTGGAAAAAACACGTTTTGCACTTGTGATAGTGTTGAAAAACCACTTTTCGCACTTGTGTTAGTGTTGAAAAACCACTTTTCGCACCTGTGTTAGTGTTGAAAAACCACTTTTCGCACTTGTGTTGGTGCAGGAAACCACTTTTGCACTTGTATTAGTGTGGAAAAACCACTTTTCGCACTTGTGTTAGTGTTGAAAAACCACTTTTCGCACTTGTGTTGCTGCAGGAAACCACTTTTGCACTTGTATTAGTGTGGAAAAAACACTTTCTGCACTTGTGTTAGTGTTGAAAAACCACGTTTCGCACTTGTGTTAGTGTTGAAAAACCACTTTTCGCACTTGTGTTGGTGCAGGAAACCACTTTTGCACTTGTATTAGTGTGGAAAAACCACTTTTCGCACTTGTGTTAGTGTTGAAAAACCACTTTTCGCACTTGAGTTAGTGTTGAAAAACCACTTTTCGCACTTGTGTTAGTGTTGAAAAACCACTTTTCGCACTTGTGTTAGTGTTGAAAAACCACTTTTCGCACTTGTGTTGGTGCAGGAAACCACTTTTGCACTTGTATTAGTGTGGAAAAACCACTTTTCGCACTTGTGTTAGTGTTGAAAAACCACTTTTTGCACTTGTGTTAGTGTTGAAAAACCACTTTTCGCACTTGTGTTAGTGTTGAAAAACCACTTTTCGCACTTGTGTTGGTGCAGGAAACCACTTTTGCACTTGTATTAGTGTGGAAAAAACACTTTTCGCACTTGTGTTAGTGTTGAAAAACCACTTTTCGCACTTGTTTTAGTGTTGAAAAGCCACTTTTCGCACTTGTGTTGGTGCAGGAAACCACTTTTGCACTTGTATTAGTGTGGAAAAAACACTTTTCGCACTTGTGTTAGTGTTGAAAAACCACTTTTCGCACTTGTGCTAGTGTTGAAAAACCACTTTTCGCACTTGTGTTGGTGCAGGAAACCACTTTTGCACTTGTATTAGTGTGGAAAAAACACTTTTCGCACTTGTGTTAGTGTTGAAAAACCACTTTTCGCACTTGTGTTAGTGTTGAAAAACCACTTTTCGCACTTGTGTTTGTGTTGACAAACCACTTTTCACACTTGTGTTTGTGTTGACAAACCACTTTTCGCACTTGTATTAGTGTGGAAAAACCACTTTTCGCACTTGTGTTGGTGCAGGAAACCACCTTTGCACTTGTATTAGTGTGGAAAAACACTTTTCGCACTTGTGTTAGTGTTGAAAAACCACTTTTCGCACTTGTGTTTGTGTTGAAAAACCCCTTTTCGCACTTGTATTAGTGTGGAAAAAACACTTTTCGCACTTGTGTTGGTGCAGGAAACCACTTTTGCACTTGTAGTAGTGTGGAAAAAACACTTTTTGCATTTGTGTTAGTGTTGAAAACCCACTTTTGGCACTTGTGTTAGTGTTGAAAAACCACTTTTCGCACTTGTGTTGGTGCAGGAAACCACTTTTGCACTTGTATTAGTGTGGAAAAACCACTTTTTGCACTTGTGATCGTGTTGAAAAACCACTTTTCGCACTTGTGTTAGTGTTGAAAAACCACTTTTTGCACTTGTGATAGTGTTGAAAAACCACTTTTCGCACTTGTGTTAGTGTTGAAAAACCACTTTTCGCACTTGTGTTAGTGTTGAAAAACCACTTTTCGCACTTGTGTTAGTGTTGAAAAAACACTTTTCGCACTTGTGTTGGTGCAGGAAACCAGTTTTGCACTTGCATTAGTGTGGAAAAAACACTTTTTGCACTTGTGATAGTGTTGAAAAACCACTTTTCGCACTTGTGTTAGTGTTGAAAAACCACTTTTCGCACTTGTGTTAGTGTTGAAAAACCACTTTTGCACTTGCATTAGTGTGGAAAAAACACTTTTTGCACTTGTGATAGTGTGGAAAAACCACTTTTCACACTTGTGTTAGTGTTGAAAAACCACTTTTCGCACTGGTGTTGGTGCAGGAAACCACTTTTGCACTTGTATTAGTGTGGAAAAAACACTTTTTGCACTTGTGATAGTGTTGAAAAACCACTTTTCGCACTTGTGTTAGTGTTGAAAAACCACTTTACGCACTTGTGTTGGTGCAGGAAACCACTTTTGCACTTGTATTAGTGTGGAAAAACCACTTTTCGCACTTGTGTTAGTGTTGAAAAACCACTTTTCGCACTTGTGTTAGTGTTGAAAAACCACTTTTCGCACGTGTGTTAGTGTTGAAAAACCACTTTTCGCACTTGTGTTGGTGCAGGAAACCACTTTTGCACTTGTGTTGGTGCAGGAAACCACATTTGCACTTGTATTAGTGTGGAAAAAACACTTTTCGCACTTGTGTTAGTGTTGAAAAACCACTTTTCGCACTTGTGTTAGTGTTGAAAACCACTTTTCGCACTTGTGTTGGTGCAGGAAACCACTTTTTGCACTTGTATTAGTATGGAAAAACCACTTTTCGCACTTGTGTTAGTGTTGAAAAACCACTTTTCACACGTGTGTTAGTGTTGAAAAACCACTTTTTGCACTTGTGTTGGTGCAGGAAACCACATTTGCACTTGTATTAGTGTGGAAAAACCACTTTTTGCACTTGTGATAGTGTTGAAAAACCACTTTTCGCACTTGTGTTAGTGTTGAAAAACCACTTTTCGCACTTGTGTTAGTGTTAAAAAACCACTTTTCGCACTTGTGTTAGTGTTGAAAAACCACTTTTCGCACTTGTGTTGGTGCAGGAAACCACTTTTGCACTTGCATTAGTGTGGAAAAAACACTTTTTGCACTTGTGATAGTGTTGAAAAACCACTTTTCGCACCTGTGTTAGTGTTGAAAAACCACTTTTCGCACTTGTGTTAGTGTTGAAAAACCACTTTTCGCACTTGTGTTAGTGTTGAAAAACCACTTTTCGCACTTGTTAGGATTGAAAAACCACTTTTCGCACTTGTGTTAGTGTTGAAAAACCACTTTTCGCACTTGTGTTAGTGTTGAAAAACCACTTTTCGCACGTGTGTTAGTGTTGAAAAACCACTTTTCGCACTTGTGTTAGTGTTGAAAAAACACTTTTTGCACTTGTGTTGGGTGCAGGAAACCACTTTTGCACTTGTATTAGTGTGGAAAAAACACTTTTTGCACTTGTGATAGTGTTGAAAAACCACTTTTCGCACTTGTGTTAGTGTTGAAAAACCACTTTTCGCACTTGTGTTAGTGTTGAAAAACCACTTTTCGCACTTGTGTTGGTGCAGGAAACCACTTTTGCACTTGTATTAGTGTGGAAAAACCACTTTTCGCACTTGTGTTAGTGTTGAAAAACCACTTTTCGCACTTGTGTTTGTGTTGAAAAACCCCTTTTCGCACTTGTATTAGTGTGGAAAAAACACTTTTCGCACTTGTGTTAGTGTTGAAAAACCACTTTTCGCACTTGTGTTGGTGCAGGAAACCACTTTTGCACTTGTATTAGTGTGGAAAAACCACTTTTCGCACTTGTGTTAGTGTTGAAAAACCACTTTTCGCACTTGTGTTTGTGTTGAAAAACCCCTTTTCGCACTTGTATTAGTGTGGAAAAAACACTTTTCGCACTTGTGTTGGTGCAGGAAACCACTTTTGCACTTGTATTAGTGTGGAAAAAACACTTTTTGCATTTGTGTTAGTGTTGAAAACCCACTTTTGGCACTTGTGTTAGTGTTGAAAAACCACTTTTCGCACTTGTGTTGGTGCAGGAAACCACTTTTGCACTTGTATTAGTGTGGAAAAACCACTTTTTGCACTTGTGATCGTGTTGAAAAACCACTTTTCGCACTTGTGTTAGTGTTGAAAAACCACTTTTTGCACTTGTGATAGTGTTGAAAAACCACTTTTCGCACTTGTGTTAGTGTTGAAAAACCACTTTTCGCACTTGTGTTAGTGTTGAAAAACCACTTTTCGCACTTGTGTTAGTGTTGAAAAAACACTTTTCGCACTTGTGTTGGTGCAGGAAACCAGTTTTGCACTTGCATTAGTGTGGAAAAAACACTTTTTGCACTTGTGATAGTGTTGAAAAACCACTTTTCGCACTTGTGTTAGTGTTGAAAAACCACTTTTCGCACTTGTGTTAGTGTTGAAAAACCACTTTTGCACTTGCATTAGTGTGGAAAAAACACTTTTTGCACTTGTGATAGTGTGGAAAAACCACTTTTCACACTTGTGTTAGTGTTGAAAAACCACTTTTCGCACTGGTGTTGGTGCAGGAAACCACTTTTGCACTTGTATTAGTGTGGAAAAAACACTTTTTGCACTTGTGATAGTGTTGAAAAACCACTTTTCGCACTTGTGTTAGTGTTGAAAAACCACTTTACGCACTTGTGTTGGTGCAGGAAACCACTTTTGCACTTGTATTAGTGTGGAAAAACCACTTTTCGCACTTGTGTTAGTGTTGAAAAACCACTTTTCGCACTTGTGTTAGTGTTGAAAAACCACTTTTCGCACGTGTGTTAGTGTTGAAAAACCACTTTTCGCACTTGTGTTGGTGCAGGAAACCACTTTTGCACTTGTGTTGGTGCAGGAAACCACATTTGCACTTGTATTAGTGTGGAAAAAACACTTTTCGCACTTGTGTTAGTGTTGAAAAACCACTTTTCGCACTTGTGTTAGTGTTGAAAACCACTTTTCGCACTTGTGTTGGTGCAGGAAACCACTTTTTGCACTTGTATTAGTATGGAAAAACCACTTTTCGCACTTGTGTTAGTGTTGAAAAACCACTTTTCACACGTGTGTTAGTGTTGAAAAACCACTTTTTGCACTTGTGTTGGTGCAGGAAACCACATTTGCACTTGTATTAGTGTGGAAAAACCACTTTTTGCACTTGTGATAGTGTTGAAAAACCACTTTTCGCACTTGTGTTAGTGTTGAAAAACCACTTTTCGCACTTGTGTTAGTGTTAAAAAACCACTTTTCGCACTTGTGTTAGTGTTGAAAAACCACTTTTCGCACTTGTGTTGGTGCAGGAAACCACTTTTGCACTTGCATTAGTGTGGAAAAAACACTTTTTGCACTTGTGATAGTGTTGAAAAACCACTTTTCGCACCTGTGTTAGTGTTGAAAAACCACTTTTCGCACTTGTGTTAGTGTTGAAAAACCACTTTTCGCACTTGTGTTAGTGTTGAAAAACCACTTTTCGCACTTGTTAGTATTGAAAAACCACTTTTCGCACTTGTGTTAGTGTTGAAAAACCACTTTTCGCACTTGTGTTAGTGTTGAAAAACCACTTTTCGCACGTGTGTTAGTGTTGAAAAACCACTTTTCGCACTTGTGTTAGTGTTGAAAAAACACTTTTTGCACTTGTGTTGGGTGCAGGAAACCACTTTTGCACTTGTATTAGTGTGGAAAAAACACTTTTTGCACTTGTGATAGTGTTGAAAAACCACTTTTCGCACTTGTGTTAGTGTTGAAAAACCACTTTTCGCACTTGTGTTAGTGTTGAAAAACCACTTTTCGCACTTGTGTTGGTGCAGGAAACCACTTTTGCACTTGTATTAGTGTGGAAAAACCACTTTTCGCACTTGTGTTAGTGTTGAAAAACCACTTTTCGCACGTGTGTTAGTGTTGAAAAACCACTTTTCGCACTTGTGTTGGTGCAGGAAACCACTTTTGCACTTGTATTTGTGTGGAAAAACCACTTTTCGCACTTGTGTTAGTGTTGAAAAACCACTTTTCGCACTTGTGTTAGTGTTGAAAAAACACTTTTTGCACTTGTGTTGGTGCAGGAAACCACTTTTGCACTTGTATTAGTGTGGAAAAAACACTTTTTGCACTTGTGATAGTGTTGAAAAACCACTTTTCGCACTTGTGTTAGTGTTGAAAAACCACTTTTCGCACTTGTGTTAGTGTTGAAAAACCACTTTTCGCACTTGTGTTAGTGTTGAAAAACCACTTTTGCACTTGCATTAGTGTGGAAAAAACACTTTTTGCACTTGTGATAGTGTGGAAAAACCACTTTTCACACTTGTGTTAGTGTTGAAAAACCACTTTTCGCACTGGTGTTGGTGCAGGAAACCACTTTTGCACTTGTATTAGTGTGGAAAAAACACTTTTTGCACTTGTGATAGTGTTGAAAAACCACTTTTCGCACTTGTGTTAGTGTTGAAAAACCACTTTACGCACTTGTGTTGGTGCAGGAAACCACTTTTGCACTTGTATTAGTGTGGAAAAACCACTTTTCGCACTTGTGTTAGTGTTGAAAAACCACTTTTCGCACTTGTGTTAGTGTTGAAAAACCACTTTTCGCACGTGTGTTAGTGTTGAAAAACCACTTTTCGCACTTGTGTTGGTGCAGGAAACCACTTTTGCACTTGTGTTGGTGCAGGAAACCACATTTGCACTTGTATTAGTGTGGAAAAAACACTTTTCGCACTTGTGTTAGTGTTGAAAAACCACTTTTCGCACTTGTGTTAGTGTTGAAAACCACTTTTCGCACTTGTGTTGGTGCAGGAAACCACTTTTTGCACTTGTATTAGTATGGAAAAACCACTTTTCGCACTTGTGTTAGTGTTGAAAAACCACTTTTCACACGTGTGTTAGTGTTGAAAAACCACTTTTTGCACTTGTGTTGGTGCAGGAAACCACATTTGCACTTGTATTAGTGTGGAAAAACCACTTTTTGCACTTGTGATAGTGTTGAAAAACCACTTTTCGCACTTGTGTTAGTGTTGAAAAACCACTTTTCGCACTTGTGTTAGTGTTAAAAAACCACTTTTCGCACTTGTGTTAGTGTAGAAAAACCACTTTTCGCACTTGTGTTGGTGCAGGAAACCACTTTTGCACTTGCATTAGTGTGGAAAAAACACTTTTTGCACTTGTGATAGTGTTGAAAAACCACTTTTCGCACCTGTGTTAGTGTTGAAAAACCACTTTTCGCACTTGTGTTAGTGTTGAAAAACCACTTTTCGCACTTGTGTTAGTGTTGAAAAACCACTTTTCGCACTTGTTAGTATTGAAAAACCACTTTTCACACTTGTGTTAGTGTTGAAAAACCACTTTTCGCACTTGTGTTAGTGTTGAAAAACCACTTTTCGCACGTGTGTTAGTGTTGAAAAACCACTTTTCGCACTTGTGTTAGTGTTGAAAAAACACTTTTTGCACTTGTGTTGGGTGCAGGAAACCACTTTTGCACTTGTATTAGTGTGGAAAAAACACTTTTTGCACTTGTGATAGTGTTGAAAAACCACTTTTCGCACTTGTGTTAGTGTTGAAAAACCACTTTTCGCACTTGTGTTAGTGTTGAAAAACCACTTTTCGCACTTGTGTTGGTGCAGGAAACCACTTTTGCACTTGTATTAGTGTGGAAAAACCACTTTTCGCACTTGTGTTAGTGTTGAAAAACCACTTTTCGCACTTGTGTTAGTGTTGAAAAACCACTTTTCGCACGTGTGTTAGTGTTGAAAAACCACTTTTCGCACTTGTGTTGGTGCAGGAAACCACTTTTGCACTTGTATTTGTGTGGAAAAACCACTTTTCGCACTTGTGTTAGTGTTGAAAAACCACTTTTCGCACTTGTGTTAGTGTTGAAAAAACACTTTTTGCACTTGTGTTGGTGCAGGAAACCACTTTTGCACTTGTATTAGTGTGGAAAAAACACTTTTTGCACTTGTGATAGTGTTGAAAAACCACTTTTCGCACTTGTGTTAGTGTTGAAAAACCACTTTTTGCACTTGTGTTAGTGTTGAAAAACCACTTTTCGCACTTGTGTTAGTGTTGAAAAACCACTTTTCGCACTTGTGTTGGTGCAGGAAACCACTTTTACACTTGTATTAGTGTGGAAAAACCACTTTTCGCACTTGTGTTAGTGTTGAAAAACCACTTTTCGCACTTGTGTTAGTGTTGAAAGACCACTTTTCGCACTTGTGTTAGTGTTGAAAAACCACTTTTCGCACTTGTGTTAGTGTTGAAAAACCACTTTTCGCACTTGTGTTGGTGCAGGAAACCACTTTTGCACTTGTATTAGTGTGGAAAAAACACTTTTTGCACTTGTGATAGTGTTGAAAAACCACTTTTCGCACTTGTGTTAGTGTTGAAAAACCACTTTTCGCACTTGTGTTAGTGTTGAAAAACCACTTTTCGCACTTGTGTTAGTGTTGAAAAACCACTTTTCGCACTTGTGTTGATGCAGGAAACCACTTTTGCACTTGCATTAGTGTGGAAAAACCACTTTTCGCACTTGTGTTAGTGTTGAAAAACCACTTTTCGCACTTGTGTTAATGTTGAAAAACCACTTTTCGCACTTGTGTTAGTGTTGAAAAACCACTTTTCGCACTTGTGTTGGTGCAGGAAACCACTTTTGCACTTGTATTAGTGTGGAAAAACCACTTTTCGCACTTGTGTTAGTGTTGAAAAACCACTTTTCGCACTTGTGTTAGTGTTGAAAAACCACTTTTCACACTTGTGTTGGTGCAGGAAACCACATTTGCACTTGTATTAGTGTGGAAAAAACACGTTTTGCACTTGTGATAGTGTTGAAAAACCACTTTTCGCACCTGTGTTAGTGTTGAAAAACCACTTTTCGCACTTGTGTTGGTGCAGGAAACCACTTTTGCACTTGTATTAGTGTGGAAAAAACACTTTTCGCACTTGTGTTAGTGTTGAAAAACCACTTTTCGCACTTGTTTTAGTGTTGAAAAGCCACTTTTCGCACTTGTGTTGGTGCAGGAAACCACTTTTGCACTTGTATTAGTGTGGAAAAAACACTTTTCGCACTTGTGTTAGTGTTGAAAAACCACTTTTCGCACTTGTGCTAGTGTTGAAAAACCACTTTTCGCACTTGTGTTGGTGCAGGAAACCACTTTTGCACTTGTATTAGTGTGGAAAAAACACTTTTCGCACTTGTGTTAGTGTTGAAAAACCACTTTTCGCACTTGTGTTAGTGTTGAAAAACCACTTTTCGCACTTGTGTTTGTGTTGACAAACCACTTTTCACACTTGTGTTTGTGTTGACAAACCACTTTTCGCACTTGTATTAGTGTGGAAAAACCACTTTTCGCACTTGTGTTGGTGCAGGAAACCACCTTTGCACTTGTATTAGTGTGGAAAAACACTTTTCGCACTTGTGTTAGTGTTGAAAAACCACTTTTCGCACTTGTGTTTGTGTTGAAAAACCCCTTTTCGCACTTGTATTAGTGTGGAAAAAACACTTTTCGCACTTGTGTTGGTGCAGGAAACCACTTTTGCACTTGTATTAGTGTGGAAAAAACACTTTTTGCATTTGTGTTAGTGTTGAAAACCCACTTTTGGCACTTGTGTTAGTGTTGAAAAACCACTTTTCGCACTTGTGTTGGTGCAGGAAACCACTTTTGCACTTGTATTAGTGTGGAAAAACCACTTTTTGCACTTGTGATCGTGTTGAAAAACCACTTTTCGCACTTGTGTTAGTGTTGAAAAACCACTTTTTGCACTTGTGATAGTGTTGAAAAACCACTTTTCGCACTTGTGTTAGTGTTGAAAAACCACTTTTCGCACTTGTGTTAGTGTTGAAAAACCACTTTTCGCACTTGTGTTAGTGTTGAAAAAACACTTTTCGCACTTGTGTTGGTGCAGGAAACCAGTTTTGCACTTGCATTAGTGTGGAAAAAACACTTTTTGCACTTGTGATAGTGTTGAAAAACCACTTTTCGCACTTGTGTTAGTGTTGAAAAACCACTTTTCGCACTTGTGTTAGTGTTGAAAAACCACTTTTGCACTTGCATTAGTGTGGAAAAAACACTTTTTGCACTTGTGATAGTGTGGAAAAACCACTTTTCACACTTGTGTTAGTGTTGAAAAACCACTTTTCGCACTGGTGTTGGTGCAGGAAACCACTTTTGCACTTGTATTAGTGTGGAAAAAACACTTTTTGCACTTGTGATAGTGTTGAAAAACCACTTTTCGCACTTGTGTTAGTGTTGAAAAACCACTTTACGCACTTGTGTTGGTGCAGGAAACCACTTTTGCACTTGTATTAGTGTGGAAAAACCACTTTTCGCACTTGTGTTAGTGTTGAAAAACCACTTTTCGCACTTGTGTTAGTGTTGAAAAACCACTTTTCGCACGTGTGTTAGTGTTGAAAACCACTTTTCGCACTTGTGTTGGTGCAGGAAACCACTTTTGCACTTGTGTTGGTGCAGGAAACCACATTTGCACTTGTATTAGTGTGGAAAAAACACTTTTCGCACTTGTGTTAGTGTTGAAAAACCACTTTTCGCACTTGTGTTAGTGTTGAAAACCACTTTTCGCACTTGTGTTGGTGCAGGAAACCACTTTTTGCACTTGTATTAGTATGGAAAAACCACTTTTCGCACTTGTGTTAGTGTTGAAAAACCACTTTTCACACGTGTGTTAGTGTTGAAAAACCACTTTTTGCACTTGTGTTGGTGCAGGAAACCACATTTGCACTTGTATTAGTGTGGAAAAACCACTTTTTGCACTTGTGATAGTGTTGAAAAACCACTTTTCGCACTTGTGTTAGTGTTGAAAAACCACTTTTCGCACTTGTGTTAGTGTTAAAAAACCACTTTTCGCACTTGTGTTAGTGTTGAAAAACCACTTTTCGCACTTGTGTTGGTGCAGGAAACCACTTTTGCACTTGCATTAGTGTGGAAAAAACACTTTTTGCACTTGTGATAGTGTTGAAAAACCACTTTTCGCACCTGTGTTAGTGTTGAAAAACCACTTTTCGCACTTGTGTTAGTGTTGAAAAACCACTTTTCGCACTTGTGTTAGTGTTGAAAAACCACTTTTCGCACTTGTTAGTATTGAAAAACCACTTTTCGCACTTGTGTTAGTGTTGAAAAACCACTTTTCGCACTTGTGTTAGTGTTGAAAAACCACTTTTCGCACGTGTGTTAGTGTTGAAAAACCACTTTTCGCACTTGTGTTAGTGTTGAAAAAACACTTTTTGCACTTGTGTTGGGTGCAGGAAACCACTTTTGCACTTGTATTAGTGTGGAAAAAACACTTTTTGCACTTGTGATAGTGTTGAAAAACCACTTTTCGCACTTGTGTTAGTGTTGAAAAACCACTTTTCGCACTTGTGTTAGTGTTGAAAAACCACTTTTCGCACTTGTGTTGGTGCAGGAAACCACTTTTGCACTTGTATTAGTGTGGAAAAAACCACTTTTCGCACTTGTGTTAGTGTTGAAAAACCACTTTTCGCACTTGTGTTAGTGTTGAAAAACCACTTTTCGCACGTGTGTTAGTGTTGAAAAACCACTTTTCGCACTTGTGTTGGTGCAGGAAACCACTTTTGCACTTGTATTTGTGTGGAAAAACCACTTTTCGCACTTGTGTTAGTGTTGAAAAACCACTTTTCGCACTTGTGTTGGTGCAGGAAACCACTTTTGCACTTGTATTAGTGTGGAAAAAACACTTTTTGCACTTGTGATAGTGTTGAAAAACCACTTTTCGCACTTGTGTTAGTGTTGAAAAACCACTTTTCGCACTTGTGTTGGTGCAGGAAACCACTTTTGCACTTGTATTAGTGTGGAAAAACCACTTTTCGCACTTGTATTAGTGTGGAAAAAACACTTTTCGCACTTGTGTTGGTGCAGGAAACCACTTTTGCACTTGTATTAGTGTGGAAAAAACACTTTTTGCATTTGTGATAGTGTTGAAAACCCACTTTTGGCACTTGTGTTAGTGTTGAAAAACCACTTTTCGCACTTGTGTTGGTGCAGGAAACCACTTTTGCATTGTATTAGTGTGGAAAAACCACTTTTTGCACTTGTGATCGTGTTGAAAAACCACTTTTCGCACTTGTGTTAGTGTTGAAAAACCACTTTTTGCACTTGTGTTAGTGTTGAAAAACCACTTTTCGCACTTGTGTTAGTGTTGAGAAACCACTTTTCGCACTTGTGTTGGTGCAGGAAACCACTTTTGCACTTGCATTAGTGTGGAAAAAATACTTTTTGCACTTGTGATAGTGTTGAAAAACCACTTTTCGCACTTGTGTTAGTGTTGAAAAACCACTTTTCGCACTTGTGTTAGTGTTGAAAAACCACTTTTCGCACTTGTGTTAGTGTTGAAAAACCACTTTTCGCACTTGTGTTGGTGCAGGAAACCACTTTTGCACTTGTATTAGTGTGGAAAAAACATTTTTTGCACTTGTGATAGTGTTGAAAAACCACTTTTCGCACTTGTGTTAGTGTTGAAAAACGACTTTTCGCACTTGTGTTGGTGCAGGAAACCACTTTTGCACTTGTATTAGTGTGGAAAAACCACTTTTCGCACTTGTGTTAGTGTTGAAAAACCACTTTTTGCACTTGTGTTAGTGTTGAAAAACCACTTTTCGCACTTGTGTTGGTGCAGGAAACCACTTTTGCACTTGTATTAGTGTGGAAAAACCACTTTTCGCACTTGTGTTAGTGTTGAAAAACCACTTTTCGCACTTGTGTTAGTGTTGAAAAACTACTTTTCGCACTTGCGTTAGTGTTGAAAAACCACTTTTCGCACTTTTGTTAGTGTTGAAAAACCACTTTTCGCACTCGTGTTGGTTCAGGAAACCACTTTTGCACTTGTATTAGTGTGGAAAAAACACTTTTTGCACTTGTGATAGTGTTGAAAAACCACTTTTCGCACTTGTGTTGGTGCAGGAAACCACTTTTCCACTTGTATTCGTGTGGAAAAACCACTTTTCGCACTTGTGTTAGTGTTGAAAAACCACTTTTCGCACTTGTGTTAGTGTTGAAAAACCACTTTTCACACTTGTGTTGGTGCAGGAAACCACATTTGCATTTGTATTAGTGTGGAAAAAACACGTTTTGCACTTGTGATAGTGTTGAAAAACCACTTTTCGCACCTGTGTTAGTGTTGAAAAACCACTTTTCGCACCTGTGTTAGTGTTGAAAAACCACTTTTCGCACTTGTGTTGGTGCAGGATACCACTTTTGCACTTGTATTAGTGTGGAAAAAACACTTTTCGCACTTGTGTTAGTGTTGAAAAACCACTTTTCGCACTTGTGTTAGTGTTGAAAAACCACTTTTCGCACTTGTGTTGCTGCAGGAAACCACTTTTGCACTTGTATTAGTGTGGAAAAAACACTTTCCGCACTTGTGTTAGTGTTGAAAAACCACTTTTCGCACTTGTGTTGGTGCAGGAAACCACTTTTGCACTTGTATTAGTGTTGAAAAACCACTTTTCGCACTTGTGTTAGTGTTGAAAAACCACTTTTCGCACCTGTGTTAGTGTTGAAAAACCACTTTTCGCACTTGTGTTGGTGCAGGAAACCACTTTTGCACTTGTATTAGTGTGGAAAAAACACTTTTCGCACTTGTGTTAGTGTTGAAAAACCACTTTTCGCACTTGTGTTAGTGTTGAAAAACCACTTTTCGCACTTGTGTTGGTGCAGGAAACCACTTTTGCACTTGTATTAGTGTGGAAAAACCACTTTTCGCACTTTTGTTAGTGTTGAAAAACCACTTTTCGCACTTGTGTTAGTGTTGAAAAACCACTTTTCGCACTTGTGTTAGTGTTGAAAAACCACTTTTCGCACTTGTGTTAGTGTTGAAAAACCACTTTTCGCACTTGTGTTGGTGCAGGAAACCACTTTTGCACTTGTGTTAGTGTTGAAAAACCACTTTTCGCACTTGTGTTCGTGTTGAAAAACCACTTTTCGCACTTGTGTTAGTGTTGAAAAACCACTTTTCGCACTTGTGTGTGTTGAAAAACCACTTTTCGCACTTGTGTTAGTGTTGAAAAACCACTTTTCGCACTTGTGTTGGTGCAGGAAACCACTTTTGCACTTGTATTAGTGTGGAAAAAACACTTTTTGCACTTGTGATAGTGTTGAAAAACCACTTTTCGCTCTTGTGTTAGTGTTGAAAAACCACTTTTCGCACTTGTGTTGATGCAGGAAACCACTTTTGCACTTGTATTAGTGTGGAAAAACCACTTTTCGCACTTGTGTTAGTGTTGAAAAACCACTTTTCGCACTTGTGTTAGTGTTGAAAAACGACTTTTCGCACTTGTGTTAGTGTTGAAAAACCACTTTTCGCACTTGTGTTGGTGCAGGAAACCACTTTTGCACTTGTATTAGTGTGGAAAAAACACTTTTTGCACTTGTGATAGTGTTGAAAAACCACTTTTCGCACTTGTGTTAGTGTTGAAAAACCACTTTTCACACTTGTGTTGGTGCAGGATACCACATTTGCACTTGTATTAGTGTGGAAAAAACACGTTTTGCACTTGTGATAGTGTTGAAAAACCACTTTTCGCACTTGTGTTAGTGTTGAAAAACCACTTTTCGCACTTGTGTTGATGCAGGAAACCACTTTTGCACTTGTATTAGTGTGGAAAAACCACTTTTCGCACTTGTGTTAGTGTTGAAAAACCACTTTTCGCACTTGTGTTAGTGTTGAAAAACGACTTTTCGCACTTGTGTTAGTGTTGAAAAACCACTTTTCGCACTTGTGTTGGTGCAGGAAACCACTTTTGCACTTGTATTAGTGTGGAAAAAACACTTTTTGCACTTGTGATAGTGTTGAAAAACCACTTTTCGCACTTGTGTTAGTGTTGAAAAACCACTTTTCACACTTGTGTTGGTGCAGGATACCACATTTGCACTTGTATTAGTGTGGAAAAAACACGTTTTGCACTTGTGATAGTGTTGAAAAACCACTTTTCGCACTTGTGTTAGTGTTGAAAAACCACTTTTCGCACCTGTGTTAGTGTTGAAAAACCACTTTTCGCACTTGTGTTGGTGCAGGAAACCACTTTTGCACTTGTATTAGTGTGGAAAAACCACTTTTCGCACTTGTGTTAGTGTTGAAAAACCACTTTTCGCACTTGTGTTGCTGCAGGAAACCACTTTTGCACTTGTATTAGTGTGGAAAAAACACTTTCCGCACTTGTGTTAGTGTTGAAAAACCACGTTTCGCACTTGTGTTAGTGTTGAAAAACCACTTTTCGCACTTGTGTTGGTGCAGGAAACCACTTTTGCACTTGTATTAGTGTGGAAAAACCACTTTTCGCACTTGTGTTAGTGTTGAAAAACCACTTTTCGCACTTGAGTTAGTGTTGAAAAAACCACTTTTCGCACTTGTGTTAGTGTTGAAAAACCACTTTTCGCACTTGTGTTAGTGTTGAAAAACCACTTTTCGCACTTGTGTTGGTGCAGGAAACCACTTTTGCACTTGTATTAGTGTGGAAAAACCACTTTTCGCACTTGTGTTAGTGTTGAAAAACCACTTTTCGCACTTGTGGTAGTGTTGAAAAACCACTTTTCGCACTTGTGTTAGTGTTGAAAAACCACTTTTCGCACTTGTGTTGGTGCAGGAAACCACTTTTACACTTGTATTAGTGTGGAAAAACCACTTTTCGCACTTGTGTTAGTGTTGAAAAACCACTTTTCGCACTTGTGTTAGTGTTGAAAGACCACTTTTCGCACTTGTGTTAGTGTTGAAAAACCACTTTTCGCACTTGTGTTAGTGTTGAAAAACCACTTTTCGCACTTGTGTTGGTGCAGGAAACCACTTTTGCACTTGTATTAGTGTGGAAAAAACACTTTTTGCACTTGTGATAGTGTTGAAAAACCACTTTTCACACTTGTGTTAGTGTTGAAAAACCACTTTTCGCACTTGTGTTAGTGTTGAAAAACCACTTTTCGCACTTGTGTTAGTGTTGAAAAACCACTTTTCGCACTTGTGTTGATGCAGGAAACCACTTTTGCACTTGCATTAGTGTGGAAAAACCACTTTTCGCACTTGTGTTAGTGTTGAAAAACCACTTTTCGCACTTGTGTTAATGTTGAAAAACCACTTTTCGCACTTGTGTTAGTGTTGAAAAACCACTTTTCGCACTTGTGTTAGTGTTGAAAAACCACTTTTCGCACTTGTGTTGGTGCAGGAAACCACTTTTGCACTTGTATTAGTGTGGAAAAAACACTTTTTGCACTTGTGATAGTGTTGAAAAACCACTTTTCACACTTGTGTTAGTGTTGAAAAACCACTTTTCGCACTTGTGTTAGTGTTGAAAAACCACTTTTCGCACTTGTGTTAGTGTTGAAAAACCACTTTTCGCACTTGTGTTGATGCAGGAAACCACTTTTGCACTTGCATTAGTGTGGAAAAACCACTTTTCGCACTTGTGTTAGTGTTGAAAAACCACTTTTCGCACTTGTGTTAATGTTGAAAAACCACTTTTCGCACTTGTGTTAGTGTTGAAAAACCACTTTTCGCACTTGTGTTAGTGTTGAAAAACCACTTTTCGCACTTGTGTTCGTGTTGAAAAACCACTTTTCGCACTTGTGTTTGTGTTGACAAACCACTTTTCACACTTGTGTTTGTGTTGACAAACCACTTTTCGCACTTGTATTAGTGTGGAAAAACCACTTTTCGCACTTGTGTTGGTGCAGGAAACCACCTTTGCACTTGTATTAGTGTGGAAAAACACTTTTCGCACTTGTGTTAGTGTTGAAAAACCACTTTTCGCACTTGTGTTTGTGTTGAAAAACCCCTTTTCGCACTTGTATTAGTGTGGAAAAAACACTTTTCGCACTTGTGTTGGTGCAGGAAACCACTTTTGCACTTGTATTAGTGTGGAAAAAACACTTTTTGCATTTGTGTTAGTGTTGAAAACCCACTTTTGGCACTTGTGTTAGTGTTGAAAAACCACTTTTCGCACTTGTGTTGGTGCAGGAAACCACTTTTGCACTTGTATTAGTGTGGAAAAACCACTTTTTGCACTTGTGATCGTGTTGAAAAACCACTTTTCGCACTTGTGTTAGTGTTGAAAAACCACTTTTTGCACTTGTGATAGTGTTGAAAAACCACTTTTCGCACTTGTGTTAGTGTTGAAAAACCACTTTTCGCACTTGTGTTAGTGTTGAAAAACCACTTTTCGCACTTGTGTTAGTGTTGAAAAACCACTTTTCGCACTTGTGTTGGTGCAGGAAACCACTTTTGCACTTGCATTAGTGTGGAAAAAACACTTTTTGCACTTGTGATAGTGTTGAAAAACCACTTTTCGCACTTGTGTTAGTGTTGAAAAACCACTTTTCGCACTTGTGTTAGTGTTGAAAAACCAATTTTGCACTTGCATTAGTGTGGAAAAAACACTTTTTGCACTTGTGATAGTGTGGAAAAACCACTTTTCACACTTGTGTTAGTGTTGAAAAACCACTTTTCGCACTGGTGTTGGTGCAGGAAACCACTTTTGCACTTGTATTAGTGTGGAAAAAACACTTTTTGCACTTGTGATAGTGTTGAAAAACCACTTTTCGCACTTGTGTTAGTGTTGAAAAACCACTTTTCGCACTTGTGTTGGTGCAGGAAACCACTTTTACACTTGTATTAGTGTGGAAAAACCACTTTTCGCACTTGTGTTAGTGTTGAAAAACCACTTTTCGCACTTGTGTTAGTGTTGAAAGACCACTTTTCGCACTTGTGTTAGTGTTGAAAAACCACTTTTCGCACTTGTGTTAGTGTTGAAAAACCACTTTTCGCACTTGTGTTGGTGCAGGAAACCACTTTTGCACTTGTATTAGTGTGGAAAAAACACTTTTTGCACTTGTGATAGTGTTGAAAAACCACTTTTCACACTTGTGTTAGTGTTGAAAAACCACTTTTCGCACTTGTGTTAGTGTTGAAAAACCACTTTTCGCACTTGTGTTAGTGTTGAAAAACCACTTTTCGCACTTGTGTTGATGCAGGAAACCACTTTTGCACTTGCATTAGTGTGGAAAAACCACTTTTCGCACTTGTGTTAGTGTTGAAAAACCACTTTTCGCACTTGTGTTAATGTTGAAAAACCACTTTTCGCACTTGTGTTAGTGTTGAAAAACCACTTTTCGCACTTGTGTTAGTGTTGAAAAACCACTTTTCGCACTTGTGTTGGTGCAGGAAACCACTTTTGCACTTGTATTAGTGTGGAAAAACCACTTTTCGCACTTGTGTTAGTGTTGAAAAACCACTTTTCGCACTTGTGTTAGTGTTGAAAAACCACTTTTCACACTTGTGTTGGTGCAGGAAACCACATTTGCACTTGTATTAGTGTGGAAAAAACACGTTTTGCACTTGTGATAGTGTTGAAAAACCACTTTTCGCACCTGTGTTAGTGTTGAAAAACCACTTTTCGCACTTGTGTTGGTGCAGGAAACCACTTTTGCACTTGTATTAGTGTGGAAAAAACACTTTTCGCACTTGTGTTAGTGTTGAAAAACCACTTTTCGCACTTGTGTTAGTGTTGAAAAGCCACTTTTCGCACTTGTGTTGGTGCAGGAAACCACTTTTGCACTTGTATTAGTGTGGAAAAAACACTTTTCGCACTTGTGTTAGTGTTGAAAAACCACTTTTCGCACTTGTGCTAGTGTTGAAAAACCACTTTTCGCACTTGTGTTGGTGCAGGAAACCACTTTTGCACTTGTATTAGTGTGGAAAAAACACTTTTCGCACTTGTGTTAGTGTTGAAAAACCACTTTTCGCACTTGTGTTAGTGTTGAAAAACCACTTTTCGCACTTGTGTTAGTGTTGAAAAACCACTTTTCGCACTTGTGTTTGTGTTGACAAACCACTTTTCACACTTGTGTTTGTGTTGACAAACCACTTTTTCGCACTTGTATTAGTGTGGAAAAACCACTTTTCGCACTTGTGTTGGTGCAGGAAACCACCTTTGCACTTGTATTAGTGTGGAAAAACACTTTTCGCACTTGTGTTAGTGTTGAAAAACCACTTTTCGCACTTGTGTTTGTGTTGAAAAACCCCTTTTCGCACTTGTATTAGTGTGGAAAAAACACTTTTCGCACTTGTGTTGGTGCAGGAAACCACTTTTGCACTTGTATTAGTGTGGAAAAAACACTTTTTGCATTTGTGTTAGTGTTGAAAACCCACTTTTGGCACTTGTGTTAGTGTTGAAAAACCACTTTTCGCACTTGTGTTGGTGCAGGAAACCACTTTTGCACTTGTATTAGTGTGGAAAAACCACTTTTTGCACTTGTGATCGTGTTGAAAAACCACTTTTCGCACTTGTGTTAGTGTTGAAAAACCACTTTTTGCACTTGTGATAGTGTTGAAAAACCACTTTTCGCACTTGTGTTAGTGTTGAAAAACCACTTTTCGCACTTGTGTTAGTGTTGAAAAACCACTTTTCGCACTTGTGTTAGTGTTGAAAAACCACTTTTCGCACTTGTGTTAGTGTTGAAAAACCACTTTTCGCACTTGTGTTGGTGCAGGAAACCACTTTTGCACTTGCATTAGTGTGGAAAAAACACTTTTTGCACTTGTGATAGTGTTGAAAAACCACTTTTCGCACTTGTGTTAGTGTTGAAAAACCACTTTTCGCACTTGTGTTAGTGTTGAAAAACCACTTTTGCACTTGCATTAGTGTGGAAAAAACACTTTTTGCACTTGTGATAGTGTGGAAAAACCACTTTTCACACTTGTGTTAGTGTTGAAAAACCACTTTTCGCACTGGTGTTGGTGCAGGAAACCACTTTTGCACTTGTATTAGTGTGGAAAAAACACTTTTTGCACTTGTGATAGTGTTGAAAAACCACTTTTCGCACTTGTGTTAGTGTTGAAAAACCACTTTACGCACTTGTGTTGGTGCAGGAAACCACTTTTGCACTTGTATTAGTGTGGAAAAACCACTTTTCGCACTTGTGTTAGTGTTGAAAAACCACTTTTCGCACTTGTGTTAGTGTTGAAAAACCACTTTTCGCACGTGTGTTAGTGTTGAAAAACCACTTTTCGCACTTGTGTTGGTGCAGGAAACCACTTTTGCACTTGTGTTGGTGCAGGAAACCACATTTGCACTTGTATTAGTGTGGAAAAAACACTTTTCGCACTTGTGTTAGTGTTGAAAAACCACTTTTCGCACTTGTGTTAGTGTTGAAAACCACTTTTCGCACTTGTGTTGGTGCAGGAAACCACTTTTTGCACTTGTATTAGTATGGAAAAACCACTTTTCGCACTTGTGTTGGTGCAGGAAACCACATTTGCACTTGTATTAGTGTGGAAAAACCACTTTTTGCACTTGTGATAGTGTTGAAAAACCACTTTTCGCACTTGTGTTAGTGTTAAAAAACCACTTTTCGCACTTGTGTTAGTGTTGAAAAACCACTTTTCGCACTTGTGTTGGTGCAGGAAACCACTTTTGCACTTGCATTAGTGTGGAAAAAAACACTTTTTGCACTTGTGATAGTGTTGAAAAACCACTTTTCGCACCTGTGTTAGTGTTGAAAAACCACTTTTCGCACTTGTGTTAGTGTTGAAAAACCACTTTTCGCACTTGTGTTAGTGTTGAAAAACCACTTTTCGCACTTGTTAGTATTGAAAAACCACTTTTCGCACTTGTGTTAGTGTTGAAAAACCACTTTTCGCACTTGTGTTAGTGTTGAAAAACCACTTTTCGCATGTGTGTTAGTGTTGAAAAACCACTTTTCGCACTTGTGTTAGTGTTGAAAAAACACTTTTTGCACTTGTGTTGGGTGCAGGAAACCACTTTTGCACTTGTATTAGTGTGGAAAAAACACTTTTTGCACTTGTGATAGTGTTGAAAAACCACTTTTCGCACTTGTGTTAGTGTTGAAAAACCACTTTTCGCACTTGTGTTAGTGTTGAAAAACCACTTTTCGCACTTGTGTTGGTGCAGGAAACCACTTTTGCACTTGTATTAGTGTGGAAAAACCACTTTTCGCACTTGTGTTAGTGTTGAAAAACCACTTTTCGCACTTGTGTTAGTGTTGAAAAACCACTTTTCGCACGTGTGTTAGTGTTGAAAAACCACTTTTCGCACTTGTGTTGGTGCAGGAAACCACTTTTGCACTTGTATTAGTGTGGAAAAACCACTTTTCGCACTTGTGTTAGTGTTGAAAAACCACTTTTCGCACTTGTGTTAGTGTTGAAAAAACACTTTTTGCACTTGTGTTGGTGCAGGAAACCACTTTTGCACTTGTATTAGTGTGGAAAAAACACTTTTTGCACTTGTGATAGTGTTGAAAAACCACTTTTCGCACTTGTGTTAGTGTTGAAAAACCACTTTTCGCACTTGTGTTGGTGCAGGAAACCACTTTTGCACTTGTATTAGTGTGGAAAAACCACTTTTCGCACTTGTATTAGTGTGGAAAAAACACTTTTCGCACTTGTGTTGGTGCAGGAAACCACTTTTTGCACTTGTATTAGTGTGGAAAAAACACTTTTTGCATTTGTGATAGTGTTGAAAACCCACTTTTGGCACTTGCGTTAGTGTTGAAAAACCACTTTTCGCACTTGTGTTGGTGCAGGAAACCACTTTTGCACTTGCATTAGTGTGGAAAAAACACTTTTTGCACTTGTGATAGTGTGGAAAAACCACTTTTCACACTTGTGTTAGTGTTGAAAAACCACTTTTCGCACTGGTGTTGGTGCAGGAAACCACTTTTGCACTTGTATTAGTGTGGAAAAAACACTTTTTGCACTTGTGATAGTGTTGAAAAACCACTTTTCGCACTTGTGTTAGTGTTGAAAAACCACTTTACGCACTTGTGTTGGTGCAGGAAACCACTTTTGCACTTGTATTAGTGTGGAAAAACCACTTTTCGCACTTGTGTTAGTGTTGAAAAACCACTTTTCGCACTTGTGTTAGTGTTGAAAAAACACTTTTTGCACTTGTGATAGTGTTGAAAAACCACTTTTCGCACTTGTGTTGGTGCAGGAAACCACTTTTGCACTTGTGTTGGTGCAGGAAACCACATTTGCACTTGTATTAGTGTGGAAAAAACACTTTTCGCTCTTGTGTTAGTGTTGAAAAACCACTTTTCGCACTTGTGTTAGTGTTGAAAACCACTTTTCGCACTTGTGTTGGTGCAGGAAACCACTTTTTGCACTTGTATTAGTATGGAAAAACCACTTTTCGCACTTGTGTTAGTGTTGAAAAACCACTTTTCACACTTGTGTTAGTGTTGAAAAACCACTTTTCGCACGTGTGTTAGTGTTGAAAAACCACTTTTTGCACTTGTGTTGGTGCAGGAAACCACATTTGCACTTGTATTAGTGTGGAAAAACCACTTTTTGCACTTGTGATAGTGTTGAAAAACCACTTTTCGCACTTGTGTTAGTGTTGAAAAACCACTTTTCGCACTTGTGTTAGTGTTGAAAAACCACTTTTCGCACTTGTGTTAGTGTTGAAAAACCACTTTTCGCACTTGTGTTAGTGTTGAAAAACCACTTTTCGCACTTGTGTTAGTGTTGAAAAACCACTTTTCGCACTTGTGTTGGTGCAGGAAACCACTTTTCGCACTTGTATTAGTGTGGAAAAAACACTTTTCGCACTTGTGTTAGTGTTGAAAAACCACTTTTCGCACTTGTGTTAGTGTTGAAAAACCACTTTTCGCACTTGTGTTAGTGTTGAAAAACCACTTTTCGCACTTGTGTTTGTGTTGACAAACCACTTTTCACACTTGTGTTTGTGTTGACAAACCACTTTTCGCACTTGTATTAGTGTGGAAAAACCACTTTTCGCACTTGTGTTGGTGCAGGAAACCACCTTTGCACTTGTATTAGTGTGGAAAAACACTTTTCGCACTTGTGTTAGTGTTGAAAAACCACTTTTCGCACTTGTGTTTGTGTTGAAAAACCCCTTTTCGCACTTGTATTAGTGTGGAAAAAACACTTTTCGCACTTGTGTTGGTGCAGGAAACCACTTTTGCACTTGTATTAGTGTGGAAAAAACACTTTTTGCATTTGTGTTAGTGTTGAAAACCCACTTTTGGCACTTGTGTTAGTGTTGAAAAACCACTTTTCGCACTTGTGTTGGTGCAGGAAACCACTTTTGCACTTGTATTAGTGTGGAAAAACCACTTTTTGCACTTGTGATCGTGTTGAAAAACCACTTTTCGCACTTGTGTTAGTGTTGAAAAACCACTTTTTGCACTTGTGATAGTGTTGAAAAACCACTTTTCGCACTTGTGTTAGTGTTGAAAAACCACTTTTCGCACTTGTGTTAGTGTTGAAAAACCACTTTTCGCACTTGTGTTAGTGTTGAAAAACCACTTTTCGCACTTGTGTTGGTGCAGGAAACCACTTTTGCACTTGCATTAGTGTGGAAAAAACACTTTTTGCACTTGTGATAGTGTTGAAAAACCACTTTTCGCACTTGTGTTAGTGTTGAAAAACCACTTTTCGCACTTGTGTTAGTGTTGAAAAACCACTTTTGCACTTGCATTAGTGTGGAAAAAACACTTTTTGCACTTGTGATAGTGTGGAAAAACCACTTTTCACACTTGTGTTAGTGTTGAAAAACCACTTTTCGCACCGGTGTTGGTGCAGGAAACCACTTTTGCACTTGTATTAGTGTGGAAAAAACACTTTTTGCACTTGTGATAGTGTTGAAAAACCACTTTTCGCACTTGTGTTAGTGTTGAAAAACCACTTTACGCACTTGTGTTGGTGCAGGAAACCACTTTTGCACTTGTATTAGTGTGGAAAAACCACTTTTCGCACTTGTGTTAGTGTTGAAAAACCACTTTTCGCACTTGTGTTAGTGTTGAAAAACCACTTTTCGCACGTGTGTTAGTGTTGAAAAACCACTTTTCGCACTTGTGTTGGTGCAGGAAACCACTTTTGCACTTGTGTTGGTGCAGGAAACCACATTTGCACTTGTATTAGTGTGGAAAAAACACTTTTCGCACTTGTGTTAGTGTTGAAAAACCACTTTTCGCACTTGTGTTAGTGTTGAAAACCACTTTTCGCACTTGTGTTGGTGCAGGAAACCACTTTTTGCACTTGTATTAGTATGGAAAAACCACTTTTCGCACTTGTGTTAGTGTTGAAAAACCACTTTTCACACGTGTGTTAGTGTTGAAAAACCACTTTTTGCACTTGTGTTGGTGCAGGAAACCACATTTGCACTTGTATTAGTGTGGAAAAACCACTTTTTGCACTTGTGATAGTGTTGAAAAACCACTTTTCGCACTTGTGTTAGTGTTAAAAAACCACTTTTCGCACTTGTGTTAGTGTTGAAAAACCACTTTTCGCACTTGTGTTGGTGCAGGAAACCACTTTTGCACTTGCATTAGTGTGGAAAAAACACTTTTTGCACTTGTGATAGTGTTGAAAAACCACTTTTCGCACCTGTGTTAGTGTTGAAAAACCACTTTTCGCACTTGTGTTAGTGTTGAAAAACCACTTTTCGCACTTGTGTTAGTGTTGAAAAACCACTTTTCGCACTTGTTAGTATTGAAAAACCACTTTTCGCACTTGTGTTAGTGTTGAAAAACCACTTTTCGCACTTGTGTTAGTGTTGAAAAACCACTTTTCGCACGTGTGTTAGTGTTGAAAAACCACTTTTCGCACTTGTGTTAGTGTTGAAAAAACACTTTTTGCACTTGTGTTGGGTGCAGGAAACCACTTTTGCACTTGTATTAGTGTGGAAAAAACACTTTTTGCACTTGTGATAGTGTTGAAAAACCACTTTTCGCACTTGTGTTAGTGTTGAAAAACCACTTTTCGCACTTGTGTTAGTGTTGAAAAACCACTTTTCGCACTTGTGTTGGTGCAGGAAACCACTTTTGCACTTGTATTAGTGTGGAAAAACCACTTTTCGCACTTGTGTTAGTGTTGAAAAACCACTTTTCGCACTTGTGTTAGTGTTGAAAAACCACTTTTCGCACGTGTGTTAGTGTTGAAAAACCACTTTTCGCACTTGTGTTGGTGCAGGAAACCACTTTTGCACTTGTATTAGTGTGGAAAAACCACTTTTCGCACTTGTGTTAGTGTTGAAAAACCACTTTTCGCACTTGTATTAGTGTGGAAAAAACACTTTTCGCACTTGTGTTGGTGCAGGAAACCACTTTTGCACTTGTATTAGTGTGGAAAAAACACTTTTTGCATTTGTGATAGTGTTGAAAACCCACTTTTGGCACTTGCGTTAGTGTTGAAAAACCACTTTTCGCACTTGTGTTGGTGCAGGAAACCACTTTTGCATTGTATTAGTGTGGAAAAACCACTTTTTGCACTTGTGATCGTGTTGAAAAACCACTTTTCGCACTTGTGTTAGTGTTGAAAAACCACTTTTTGCACTTGTGTTAGTGTTGAAAAACCACTTTTCGCACTTGTGTTAGTGTTGAGAAACCACTTTTCGCACTTGTGTTGGTGCAGGAAACCACTTTTGCACTTGCATTAGTGTGGAAAA